>NC_056728.1:344112051-344154551 GCF_019279795.1 Protopterus annectens | reverse complement strand
TGTCTGGGCCAAAAGGGAGTCGCCAGCAAGATTTTGGGAGCATCCTGCTTTATCTTGAACAGGACTTTTGGAATGAGAGGAAGGAGAGAGAAGGCATAAAGAAATATTCCCTTTCAGGGAAAAAGAGAGAGTGTCCACCTTCCAGACCTGAGGACATGGGACTCTGGCACAAAAAACAGGAAGTTTTCTGTTCAGAGGGGAGGCAAATAGATCTTCTTGAGGAATACCTCACTGGTGGACAATGTCCAGAAACACATCCCTGTGAAGCATCCACTGGTGGCATTGTGATATGGTCTGTGCAGAGAGTATGCCACAGTGTTCTGACCTGAGGTAATGTAAACTACCTGAAACGTCACTTGATACTAGATAGCTAGCTCCCACACTTGAAATGCTAAGTGCAAAGGAGATAAGATTTTGTCCCCCCTTGCTTGTCAACATACCACATCACTCTGGTACTGTCTGTAAGTACCTTGAGGGGCTTCTGTAATAAAAAGAGGATGAAATGCTTGAAGAGCCAACAGAGAAGCTCTCATCTCTTTGACATTGATGTGGTCGTTCTTTTATTGAAGTGACCAGAGGCCCTGCACTTTTAGAGAGCCAAAGGAAGCCCCTCCCCATCCCACATCTGAAGCGTCTGTAAACAACTCCTGAGAGGGGAGTGGAGGTTGAAAGGAAGCCCTGGATTATGTGACAACTGCCAAATCCACCTCTGAAATTCCAGCTTGAGGCATGGAAGAAGAGGGACTAAGAAAGAGGATGAGAGTGCTGAAGCCTAACTGACTTTAGAAACCAGTGAAGCCTTCTCATGTGGAGTTTGGTCAGAGGGAGCATAGAAATGGTGGAGGCCATGAAACCCAGAGCTCTTAGAAATTCTCTGGCTGTAATTGAGGCCAGGGGAAGAAGGGATTGAAAGAAGGAAATGAGAGTTAAGGCCTTGAGAGGAGGCAGGGATGCTACCACTGAAACAGTCTGGATTCTGCATCCCAAACACACAATCCTGTGAGGGAATCAGGAAGGACTTTTGGAAATGTATAGTTAACCCCAGGCTTTGCAAGACAGAAATGGCAAAGTGAAGATCCTGCAGAAGAATTTTTGGAGTGCAGTCCTGAAAAAAAACGTCCTTTAGGTAGGGAAAGACCTGTAACCCCCTTAGCCTGCAAAAAGAAATCACAGGAGCAAGGCATTTGGTGAATACTCTTGGAGCAGTAGAGAGGCCAAAGGGTAAAGCAGAGACCTGAAAATGCCAGGAAACACTAAAGAAACGCAAAAACTTACTGAAAGGGAGATGAATAGTGATATGAAGATATGCATCCTTGAGGTCCAGAGAAAATGGAAAAGCCTGAGGAAGCAGCAGATGAAACAAAGTCTAAAGGGACAACATCCGAAAGGAAGGGACCTTCAGAAAGGTGTTTAAGTGACAGAGATCCAGAATGGGTCTCCAAGTACCCTCTTTCCTGGGGACCAAGAACATTCTGGAATAAAAGCACTGTTGGAAAACAGGCTAACTGTTCCTGTGGGGGCTGAGGAATGCCCATGAAAGAGGGAAGAGATTTCCAGACCATGTAGTACCCTTGGCAAATGATGGGAAGCACCCAGGAATCTTCAGTAATCTGTAACCAAACAGGAAGGGGCAGGGAAAGACTAAGAGAAAGAGGAAAGAAGCTGAGAAGAGCAGGATAGTCAGACAGCACCTGGTTTGTCAGGAAAAAGAGATTTCTGAGCAGAACAAGTCTGGGTAGCCTTAGCGGGGGGGAGGGGGGCTTCTCCTTACCTTTGGGTGGAAGGTGAGACTGCCTCCAAACAAAGTACAACTTATTAGGACAACTCCTTTAGAATTTAGATACAGGATAAATAAAAATATGTTTCAGATCTTGTAAGGCCTTACTCTTTTCCTGTAAGAACTTAAACAAATCTGCAGCAGCGGCACCAAACAAATTTTTGCAAACCAGAGGCGCATTCATCACCTTAGCCTTAACATCATCAGGTAAAGGTTGAAGCTGAAGCCAAGAATACCTCCTCAGCACAGAACCAAAAGAAGCAGCCTAGAAGAAGCATCTGCTGTATCATAACTTCATTTAATAGAATGGCGAGCCACCTGAGAAGAAGTCCCTAACAAAGAGAGAGCAGAAGTCTTCCCCTCAGAGTCAGAAAGGTCAGAAATAAGATGACAGGCCTGAGATAGAAGAGCCAAAATATATCTTGTCATATCGGTCTGATAATTGACAACCCTAAAAGCAAGGGTAGCTGAGGTGTACACCTTCTTAGCCAGTCTTTCCACAATTCTGCTGTCTTTATCAGAAGGAAGCAACTTTGTCGAAGGCAGTAACTTAGATGGCTTTCCAGATGCCACAGACACCACAGATGGGTCAGCAGAGGGGCATTTAAGGAATTTGCGATCATCAGGCACTTTATAAAACCTATGAGTTTCTTTTGGGAGTTGGGTGGCTGAGAATCAGGAGTCTGAGATGCAGTACAAAAGGCATCCGATAAGGCAGCCAGGACAGGAGGAACAGCAAAAGGTCTAGAAGAGTCTATTTGCAGAAGCTCATAAAACCTTTTCTGAAACTCAAACACCTGGGCATAATCCCATTTGAAAAATTCCATCTTTCTGGAAATTGTGTCCCCAAAGGAAATATCCCCAAAAGGGGAATCAGGATTAGTGGACTCCTCTTCTTCAGAACCATAGTCTAAAGAAGAAGGAATTTGAGAAGAATAAGCAAGGGATTTTTCATCCTCCTCCTCAGAGGAATCTTGCTCCCTAGTCCTCTTAAGAGGAGTAGAAACCCAAGGGGGAGCTGGAACAGAAGCTCATTGAGGAGGCTTCAAAGCCATAAGGGCATTAAACAAACCTTGAGTGAAATTCTGCCATTCACTCTAAGGGTCCTTAGGAGCAGGAGAAACATGTTTAGTTTTTTGTTGATTCTTTATGGGGATCTCAGCCTTGTAAAACTTAAAAGGCTCAGACCCTGTAAGACACTCCTTAATGGTAGTTGACACCTCCTCCCTAACCAAAATCTGAGGGAACATCCCACGCCCTTCGATAATATTCAGCCACAGTTCCCCTGAACATCTGAAGTGAATGTCTTCAAGGCCTCCAGGGATGTGCGCGATGCTGGATCCATATTGGTTACCAAAGTGGTCGCAGTAGAGGAATCCAACAAAGAAGCCAGGTGGTCTTCCACTAGCCTTGAGACAGACGTCCAGTGGAGGCGGCACAGCCTAAGAATTAGACCTAGCTTTCTTTGCCTTCTTCCTCATAGATGGCTGACCCTCGGAGTGGGTAGTTCATTCCTTTGCATCTTTTGCCAAAAACTTAAGATGTTAGGTTTCTAGATAAATGGCCTAAGAGGAAAGCCGACTACACAAATTCTTTGGAATGAAAGTCTAGACAAAATAAACCCTGCTAGTGATGGTCTTTATGGGGAATCTGTCTCCCGCACTGGCATTTACTCTTTCTGGATGACATGAACCCCAAAAGCAAGAAAACAACATAAAAAAGATAACAGCAAAACCCCAACAGGGCATTTATCTGAAAGATAGCTTGGTGAATCAGCAAACGAAGAAAGCGTTCAGACCAATTATCGAAAATGGCATTTGGACTGGCAGGAAAGAAGTTCTGAGGATGGTACATCTAGACATCACCTTTGTGCCCTAAGCTGTACGTGGTGCACATATGCATGACGTACGGCATACCCTTAGCAACTTAAAGGCTTTGGTATACTGGCCAGACATTGGGCCACCCTTGGCAAGAGATCCCTATTGTAAGGAATACTGCAACAGTGAAATGGAAGGACACATTTTACTTGCTTGATTATTTAGGGAAAGTAGGCTGAAGAGAGGATATGAAGAAACACAAATTTAGAGTGGCTACAATGGCAACAAAAAGGTTAATATTAATGCATCTGAAATCTAATCCCATGCCTGAATTTCTGATTGAAATGTCATGGATTTTTTCAAGGAATTTTGTTACTGTAAATTAAGATGGAGCTTACCAATGTTTAAACAGAAGAATCTCTTTTAAAATTACTTGTAATATGATGCTAAAGCCAATAAATAAAATGAAAACAATAATATTTGCAGTACTAGATACTTTTCCTGCAAGAACTAAAAATATAATATTTAGGTAAAATGTTTAATTTAGGAAAAGAGAATTGTAGGAAGTTGTTAAGTTTCTGTTTGTTTTAGCATGTTGCTTAAAACAGGACTATATGGCATATGTCAAAGTATACCTTTCATCCACCTTATACTGCCTGCACCTGGATCCACCCTTGGTATGTAAGCCACCTCTCAAGTAGTTTCTGCACATAGTATTGCCTTTGAGTCCACCAAGAATTGCTCTTTCGCGTTACCTAAATTATGCTCTTACAAAATATTGAGCTCAACATCTTTATAGTCCACAGCCAAACCCTATCAAATGCCTGACTTGGAAAACAGCCCTTCTAATAGCTAACACTTCACCTAGAAGAATGTCAGAAATCCAAACCACCTGATGTGCAAAGAACCATTTCTGGTTTTCCAAAAGGACAGGGTGAGCCTTAGAACAAAGATCTCCTTTATGTCAAAGGTAATGAAAGAATTTGCCTTGACTCAAGTCACCCAACTACCAGTCTTACTTCTCAACCCACAGAACAGGAAGGAAATAATACAGTACTCCCTGGATGCACACAACCAGCAGAAATATTTGCACAGAACCAAAGAAAATACAGTTTCCAATTTTTATTTTCTTGTCTCTTTTGCCACAGGAAAGGAGGGAAGGGCAGTGTTGAAATAAATGATTTCTACACGTCTGGTAAAAAGCATCATGACCTGTCATTCCTGATAAGGGAGAAAACTGTGAGAGAGCATAGCATCAGGGGCACATCTACTACTATGTTGCTATAGCCTTCCTGGGGTGGGTTAAACATTTAGGCTTTTGTGGAAGCAGCTACTCTGTCATTAGGCCACACTTTCTTACAGCATTACAAGCTGAACAATGTTTTCCAAGGCAACAGCTGGGTTTGCTATGGTAAAATTCAAGGTATACTCCAATCCAGCAACTCCATTCTATGCATCTCCCATTCTTAAAACAACTCTGGGAATCACCCCAGTAATTACTGCAACAGTGATCTAAATGAAGGGTATAATGCAACTGAAAAAGAAATTATCATAATAGTAGATGCTCAAGAAGATAAATGTTGCAGCACTAATCTCTTAGCACTCCATCTCCCACTATGAGGCATACTGAGTTAGGGTGAGGTATTGTATCCTTACCCTTATTATATCCCTTTCCCTTCCCCTTACAGGCCTTGGGCTTCCTCAATCCTGAAGAAGATTTGGAGAGCCCTGGTTCTCCTCCCTTTAGCTGTAGCTGAGGATCTGTTCTACTCTGAACTGCTCGTGGTCTCCCATGAGCTTACTTCTTAGCATGATCTTGCCACTTGGGCAAGAAAGCTCTAAAATGCCACAAGCTAATGTTGATGTTATACTGGAGATGCCCTAATGTCCCAAAAGGGTAAGCATCTTCCAGGCTTGAGAGGGAAGGGTGTTGACTTCTGAAAATTGGGCTTGACTTTCAGCCTTCTGAGGCTGAAATCACAGCAGTCAGAATCTAAACGAACAATAACTTGGACTCTTACATTAGTATGTGTTATACACTCTTCTTTTCTTGTTTGTATTGAAATTTTATACAATTTGTTTTAGGGACTGTGGCTGAAATGGGTCTATAATGAATTAGTCCCCTATCCCAGTTAACAAACTTAATACAATAAAAGAATTAATGTGCCTACAGAGAACCAACTGATTATACCATAACTATCCACAAATGAGACAGCCATGAAGCAATCAAGAAAAGCAGACACTTCTCTGTTTATATGGGATCTGACCACAGTATTTGCCAATAAAAGGGTGACTGACTGATGAAAAATGAAGATAAAGTTAACAATCCAATTAGACAATGCCTTCTCAGCAACTGGAAGCCCTTTACCCCCTGAAGCCTAGGCAGAAAAAAATGGTCAGTCGTACAAAAATCAAGCTACCTCTTCAAGTAACACCTGAGCTGTCACAGTGCAAGACTGGGTTGTGAAGACACCCCTCCCTGCCAATCACAATTTTGAATACCACCAACAAAGCTATAAGATTACAGGACTGACATACGGTGCACAGAGGACACAACCTACTCTATGGCTTTAATGCCACTGAGCTAGCAATTCAAACAGTGGATGGACAAGCTTATCTACTATAAAGCTAAAGTCTAATGAGAGGAATGTTTAAGGCACTAGATAACTAGCTTATGATGGGCCACAATCCTCACTTTCACAAGGTCATGACATGTAAAAAATAGCTGATACATGATCCTAAGAGACGAACAGCCATAAGCCAAGTCACGCAGATGTCTGAGATCCATTATAATCATCAGCAGACTGATTAGTCAGGGAGATGAGGTGTACTTCTCCAGCCAATCTTTGAACTCTTTCCACTCAGAAGACTTAAGCTTACTTTGAGGTAAACGTTCTGAAAGCTTCAATCACTTCTAAGACCTCCATTGGCCCTAACTGGAGTCAGCTGGCATTCCCATTCAAGCGAGACTCCCACGGCTAGGACTGGAAGGATTTCCTGTATCACTAGGGACCTTAAGAGTATGAAACCATGCCCTGTTCAGACACG
This sequence comes from Protopterus annectens, assembly GCF_019279795.1. Taxonomy (NCBI): domain Eukaryota; kingdom Metazoa; phylum Chordata; order Ceratodontiformes; family Protopteridae; genus Protopterus; species Protopterus annectens. The sequence continues at coordinate 344,147,909 of NC_056728.1, read as the reverse complement.
ACAGGACAGCATGAATAAGATTTAGTCTTTCTTCCCTGAATTTTGTGATGAAATGCAAACAAAAGCCTTTCACACCACAAGTGGAAGAATATAGCAACATCTCCCACAAGATGCCCCTGTCTATGTAACAATGTTAGAAAAGGTACTGTCGTGCAAAGGATATGACCTTGTTCCTCTTTCGGCACCACACTGGAGCTGCAAGTCTAGATACTGGGACACTTCCAAACTGTGATCATGACAAAAAACAGTAAATCCTGAAACTCAATGTTACAATTATAAATCATTTTACAGAAAGGTTTCAACCTTGTACATCCCATCCAAGAGGACTGTGTCCTCAAAACCCTACTTCCTAGACATATTTATTAAAATCAAGACCATCATACCTTGAATTTGGGAGAATACAGCATGATAACACAATCTCAGAATTACTATACCCCCTCCACCCACTTGCACTTAAACACTTGCTGTTCTGAGGATTGCAGTTACTCTCCTGGACTTCCAATAGGCATCTGCATCCCTGACTGCTTAAATAAATTCTGATTTACTGCGTGTCCAACAGGATGGGAAGAGGCCTAGAAGCAGCTGTTTACAAAAGGTCTTTAGGGCAAAGACTCCCCTTTCTGAACTTCAAATGGCTGATGTGGAGCCTCCTCATCATGGAAAACAAACCCCACTGCACTATGTGGAAACCTATGTGAGCTGTATTTTGATTAGTAAGGACAGTAACATATGTTACTTTTTTCTGAGTTTTGATGTACAAACTGATGACACACTGATGTAATAAAGCACTATTATTATGGCACATGCCTTTTAAATACTGCTGGTTTAATGTACATTGTTGGACAGTATGATGGAACTGCCATGTCACATTACAGAGAACGTATGATTAACTAAAAAAATTCACTCAACTGTGGGAACATAAAAAAATGCGGAGGTATAATTTACCCAAAGATGCTAAACCATCAGAGTTGATTATATCATTATGGTGCATGGAAATCTTCACCACTTCTTACACAATGGGTCAGGGGTTACCCTTACCCAACAGTTGCTTTGGTGCTCACACAGTTAGGCAAATCATTTTTCGTTAATCATACTTTACAAGAACAGTGATCTGGCCTCTACAAGATGCGGATGCACTGAGTGCTGCTGCAGGTAGATGGGAGATGGTTAAATAAATATGTAGGGGTCACTCAGAAGTAGTGGCCACAGAGAAAAGACCACAGGTTTAGAATGAAGAAGGATCTTGAGATAAGAATGAGGTGAAATCAAATTATTCTGCAGCAGAAGTTAACTTCCACTGAGAAGTAAGGTGATGTCCCTACTTGTAAAGGGATGTAAGACAGTACTACATGGGCAGCAAAGTTCACTGTGACTGGACATGGGGGAACAGATGAACAGACGGTCATTTTTACATGGGCTGTACGTTTTTCACATCCTGGATCTCAGAGCTCCTTGTATGAGAAAAAGACTGTAGAAAAGGGGTTGTACATTTTCTTTGGGGGGGGGGTTGGCTCTAGAATATTACAAGTCATATTTCTATAGAGTTTCTGTTGTTGAGGCGGTGTACTGACCCCTACCGGGGAGAAGAGTGCAAATACTTTTTATACAGAAACTTGCCTCTTTTGAGGTGTTCTTATAGACCAGATGCTTTATATGTTAATAATAAATATATGCAAAGGAAAGTGAACAATCATATGTTAAATGGCACACAGTAGTTTTTGAAAGTGTTGGGTTTACTCTGATAAAGGTTGTTCTTATTTTGGAGAGCAAGACACAAAACAAGTACATTTAGTTCAGAGTATGGGTAATTTATTTATTTGAATTTGTTAACCAGGATAGAATCCTGATCAGAGCAGATCAATTTCAATCTCATCCTGGAAAAACAAACAAGCGCTACAACATAGAACACTGTACTATGAAGATATACGAACACAGTTAAGTGGATAAACCAAAGCAGTTTACTTACACTAGCAAATGGATTGTTAAAGATAGTATTAAATGCTTAAAGAGTACACTTCAGGTATAAATTTGCAAAAGTCCAACATGCACAGTTTATTTACATGTATCGAAATATGTAAACCCAAAAAAGAAAATGAGGGATTAAAGATAATCTAGTGGTTTGGGTGAAGAGGTAGGACAGTGGAGAAGTGGTAAAAAGGATTTAGTAAGACTGGAGAGAAAGATGTCTACTATTTATCCAAACAGGTTAGTGATGGAAGTGATTGATGATATTATGCTAAGTGTCTAGATTAAGGCACTTGCATTTTGACTCGTGTAAAATGTGGATATTTGACCGAGCCCAGAACTTTAAATAAGAAGTAATACCCTTGAGATGAGGTGAGATATATTCCCAGAGTTTGGGGCCTAGTACAGAGAAGCTATACTGAAATAAGGGTGAGTGGGTTTCAAATAGAGGTCCAGTGTGGTCTTGTCTTCTGGGACTACTGGGGGGCATTTGTGGAAAACGTTTAGCTGCTAAAGGAGTAAAGGAATCTGGATGTAGGTGTACTCTTTTTGTAAGGCACCTCTGAGGTTGGTCTAGTTGCTGCATATGCCTGGTAAGGTACATACCAAAGGGAGCACTGTACTCTATGATTGGTCTGATAAGATAAGAGGCATTGTGGTCCTGAATATGTATCTTTATTGATATGCAACTGGTTATGCAATATTAGCAAAAGTCCAACTGCCTTTGCATAAGACACCATGGACATTAATGACAGCTGGGTGTGTACAAGGTTTGGGGGCTCCCCGATTTAAAGTAGCACTGGTACAGATAGGGTGTACAGGTAGAAGGTGGGGGAACAGATGTAGCTAGAAACTGGAAACTAAAGAAAACGACTGAAATATTGGTATAACTTACAACTCTATAATGACTTGGCAAGAAGCAAAGGAAAGCAAAAATATAATTTACCAAACAGTGTTTATACAGTACATTACAGACTAACAGGAGTCAAAACCTTGCCACTGTTCCAAAACAAAGACATAAGAAACACATATGTAATCAGGATGATAACAGAAACAAGAGAAAATCAAACTCCAACTAAAGCTCTGATATCTAAGTTTTATAAGGCATTAATGATAGCTAAACTTCCAGCAGCCCTTAAGATCAAACAGTGATGGGAGAAGATATTAATTATGCATATAAATAACAGGGTATGCTACCAACAACTATATCAGGCACAATATATTATTAAGTGAAGAATGTTTAGAACATTTGGTTGGAAATGCCTACACAAGTATTTCAACACACCAGCAACACTGGAACGGATATTCCTGGATCAGGCAATGACTGCTGAAGATGTCACGCAGGAGATAGAGTGAACTCACAATGCAAAAAAAAAAAAAAATGAAAATACAGAAGAAAAGCAAATATTAAACACTGCATGACTATGCCAAGTATAAGAAGCTTAATTAAGAGCATGAACAAGACTCAGAACAAATGTTTACAAAGATGATATCACCATTTAGATGGAAGCTGTGCAGAAACCTTCCTAGACTATACTGATCTCTAGGCTTCATTTAGCCCGGAAGAAAAGTGACACTGCAGCCATAAAGTAAGATTGGCAGAAAAACCAAGAAGCCCTCCAATCAAATAAAATGTAAACACAATGTAACTAGTATGCTAACTTAGATGTTGTACATGTAGATGCACAAATGACAATCAAGCCTTAATGTAATTTATGCAGTCACCAGGGTGGAACGAAAGGGAATACTCACTTACAGGGCTAATCCTGGTTACAGTACAATTTTTGTAGAATTGTGATGTAACAGTCTACTGGGAAAAAGTACAAGGAAAAGACAAAGCTAGAAAGTATTGTGGCTGTCCAAAAAATAAATAAATAAATAAATAGTGGGTTACATCTTGAACCTGAATATTGATAAACCGGACTCAGACTAGCTACGACTGCAGTAAGAGGATGAGATGGCAGGAAAAGTTTTATTGCTTTATTCACAATCTCAATACAAAAAGCACACTCAGGGAGGCTTCACAGCATAGAAGAATAGAACTCTGACTACAAACCAGACCCTAGTTTGATTAGTGGCCCAGAACACTGGTAAGCTATCATGGGGGAGGAATAAAGAGGCACTGCCTGTTCACTTCCATATTGGAAAGGTTAGGGGATCTTTAATAGGACGCATCTTTGACTAATGCAACTCCAGTGGAGAGCACAGAACTAGGTTGAACCAAATGAGTCAGGGTTGTCTGACAGGGTACAGCTCCAGCAAAAGCAATTGGCAAATCCACATTGTAATTGCTGCATATTCAAGCTCTGAAACACTTACCACGGCACATGAAGAAGTTAAGGCTTAAGCAAAAATCCCACACTGGCTGCCTGTGTGACTGCCATGTACAGTTCAGCTCTCATCATGTTGGAGGTGATACCCACAGTTGTGTCAGTGAGATAGATGGTCCTCAGGCAGTGGGATGGAAAAAAAACCTAGAAGTGATAATCCATGCTCTTCAAATCATGTATAACCAGAGAATTTCTATTAAAAGATGTAAAACAAGTGTCCTGTTAAGAAATTGACAGCTCATGGAGACACCACTGGGTAGTACTCCTGGGATTCAGAGGAATTATATGACAGAAAATAAATTATAACCCCAGTGGGTGATCACAGGGGACACAATAATTTACTAAACAATAAAAGAGGTAGCCTACTGGCATCACTATGTTTACATGATGTGAGAAAAATTCCAATTACTTTCTCCCAAACAGCAGGAATCCCACCAAACAAGAAGGGTTACAAAGTGCCCTGGTCCAACATTTGAATGGGTTGGACTTGCCCAGTAAATGGATTTTCTAGAGAAGATCAGTATTTGTTAGTTAAACGCAAGTTCATACATTGATGTAGTGATTACTTGACCCTAACAATAATACAGAAACAGCAGCCTTGTACTTAGTTAAGCATGTGTGTAGCTGATGAAGAACTGCTCTTGAGGGTGTAATCCAACAGGGTGACCATATTTTTTCAGCAAGGTTTGGAAGGCAAAGAAAGCTTCATGTGCCCCTCACACAGACGCCTCCATCATGTTTGCTCAGGAAAACCAATTGTTTGGTTTTGCTAGAATCTGTAAAAGACATATGGATTTTCCTTAAGAATACTGGGGTGTTGTGCCTACGGCACAAGGAAGACAGGAAAGGTGGCTCTTGCAGTCTAACAGGACTACTGTCCAACACTTGGGCATAGTCAAGATACAGCCATGGTACAAGCGCAAAAGATCCTGACACAATTGCATGATGGGATATGTCAGAAAGGGTCCACCAAGATAGTAGAATTATATAAGATGCACTTACTCATAACAGTATATGTTCAAATTCCTCACTGCTGCAGTAGCACTTAGGCCATATGGGTTGTTTTATAGGAAACAGCCAGCCAGCTTCATAGTGTTACAAATAATAATGCATTTGAAATTAGAACAAAAAAAAATAAGCAACTGGTCAGTAATCATTTGTAAAAAGCAACTATCATTACTTTGATTGTATGCTGTATGACACAGGAAATCAAAAATACTGTGTTATGCACAAGTGACATCTACTGGACTACTGCTAAAATGTTTTTCTTGTTCACAGTAACATTCAAATAAAAAAGTATAAAAGGAAAACATGATAAAAAATGTGAACTATTCTATACGTTATGAGTTTAATATCTTCCAAATAACAATATACATATTTTAACTTAAACATGTATAATGCTTGAAAATACTGTTCTAAAACGTCTGCACTTGTGACAAAACTTAAACTAGAAAAACTATAGTGAAATGACAGTTTGTGACAAATCTGAAACTGGCAGTTATTGCTAACTTCCACATATTGCATAATGCAAACCATTCATATTTTTATATATAGGTTTTCTCCAGGTTTCTCTAGTGCATTTCTTACATATGCACTTTCCATTGAACTTCGCACATTTGTAGTTTCATTATAAAGTGACTTGGGATTTAAATGGTAAGAAATAAGCTATAAATCAGAATGCAGTAAACAGTCAGCAAGAGTCCATTAATATGTTCACCATAGCATTTCTGAAAATTCTTGGTGATGTGTGTTAGTGGCAAGCATTAAGATACCATTACATATGGAGACACATTCATACATTTACTTACAGAGTCTGTTGTTGTCAGTGTGCACTGCCTGTACAACTGATGTCCTGAGAAAAACTTCCACATCGGCTCCATGTTTCATCAGCTAAAAAAAAAAAACATACATCCTATGAAAATTTACCAAAGTATGCATTTATGTCATAACAGAAAAGACTGTCCCTTAGCAGATCAAACCCCTTCAACTACTAGTAATATATGAACATGAATATTAAAATATATTAATGTTGAAGTACAACAGATCAACGTCTGGACTGTTTCACAACCAGATTTGTAAAAACCCTTGAAAGCACTGCTAAACATAATCTAAACCCAGCTAAGCCAGCAGGATGAAGTCATTTCCCAAAACTTTTTCCAAGATCATCTGCTGTTCTAAAACTCTTCTTGAATGACCACTCTCTGAAGCCCGATGAATTAAGTAATTACCATTTCCTTGCTCTGCCTGCACACAGGCATCATACGAGTAAGCCTCTGTGCTACAAACCTCCCTGCAAAGCTTTTTCAGTTTTTTAGTTCCACTGCTTTCTGCTCTGCCACCACAGCAACTGGCTGCCAGCAAAAAAGTACAGTTGTGTACACTTACCATAAATGTAGATGTTCGAGTGTATTCACTGGTGCAGTCATTACATTTGGGTTATCTGTTTGCAGGTAGCCCTCAGCCAGCCTGATTATCAAAGTCTTGGGTCCTGCATCAGTTGCTGTCTCTTCTTCCATGATGTCAGGTAGTAAGGGGTATAAAGCATGCAGCCGACAGCATTACATCAGTTTTTCTTGCCCCAGATGACAGGTTCCCACATAATGGGAAGCAATTATATACAATATTACACCTCCAATTATAAGTAAATACACCAGAAAGCTTAAATACAGTAAACAAGAAGAGAGGTATAGCAAACAGAAGTCAGGGGGCTGGAGGGAGGGTAACCTGGACTGCAACAGTGAATACACAAGAACATCTATATTTATGGTAAGTGTACACAACTCTACTATGTTCTTAGTGTTTCACTGTTGTAGTCATTACATTTGGGTAGATTCCCAAAGCTAAGGAAGGGAGGAGGCAATTAGAGAGCAGCTATTAGGCCCTGCAAGACTGCAGTGGCAAAACTAGCTCTGGATTTAGAGAAAAGAGGCATGTGGTAATGCTTGGTGAAGGTATGAACAGAACTCCAGGTAGCAGCTTCTAGGATATCCCTGGTAGGAACACCTCTGAGAAAGGCTGTAGAAGTAGATGCAGCCCTGGTGGAATGTGATCTTATCCCCCTGTGGAGTAGGTTTTCCATGGTGCTTATAGCAGAAATTAATGCAATGGCCTATCCATTTAGAAATGGTTTGCTTTGAAATGGTCTTCCCCTCTGCCCCTGCAGCAAAGGCAACTAGCAGCTGTTCAGTTTTTCTGAAAGGCTTAGTCCTGTCCAAATAAAATCTTAGTTGTCTGTGCACATCCAAAGAGTGCAGTATTCGGTCTCCTTTGTTCTGTGCATTAGAAAAGAAGTTTGGCAAATAAATGGACTGATTAAGGGCCACACTGGATACTACCTTGGGCATAAAAGAAGGATTAGTCCTAAGGGACACCCTGCCTGCATGGAAGATGATGAAGGGCTCCATTGCCATGAGGGCCTATAATTCAGACACTCATCTTGCTGAAGTGATGACTAGAAGGAAGGCTGTTTTCCAAGAAAGGAATTTCAACTCTGCAGTTGCAGCTGGCTCAAAGGGAGGTAGAGTGAGCTTTTCCAATACAAAGTTAAGGTCCCAGGCTGGAGTAGGGGCTCTCCTGGGTGGTCTTAAATTGTTTGCTACTCTGAGGAATTGCTGCAGCATTGGGTGAGAGAAGAGGGGTGATTCCTTATTATAATGTGCTGAAATGGCAGAGGCATGAATTTTAATAGAAGAGAAGGAAAGACCCTTGAGAAACATCTCTGTTAAGTTTTGAAGAATATTCGGTAAACTGGGCACTGTTGTGCCCATCCCCTGAGTTTGGCTCCAGGAACAGAATCTTTTCCACTTTTCAGCATAGGATTTTCTAGTACTAGGCCTCCTTACCTCCAGAATGACATCCAGCACTTGTTTACTGAGGGATGCTAATGGAGACCTCAGGTAATTAGCCAGGCTGTAAGGTTCAGGGTTTGAAGCTGGGGGTGCAGAATCTGGCCTTCCTGCTGGGACAGCAGAGAAGGGGTTGGAGGCAGGTGCGATGGTTCCAGCAGTGACATACTGCGCAAGATGGGGTACCAGTGTTGGCGTGGCCAGTCTGGTGCAATGAGTATTGTCCTTGATTTGTCCTGTTTGATCTTTAGTAGGACTTTGGAGAGGAGAGGCGGGGGGGAAAGGCATAAACTGAGAGATTTTCCCAGGTGAAGGACAGGGCATCCACTTTCCAAGCTTGTCTGTGAGGAGTCCTTGTGCAGAATTTGTCCAATTGGTAGTTCTGAGGGGAGGCAAACAGGTCTATCTCTGGGCTCCCCCATTTGTTTCTCAACATGTTGAATATCTTTGGTTCCAGTTTCCACTCATGTGAGTCATGAGATTTCTTCTTAGGTCGTCTGCCAGTGAGTTTAGCTTGCCTGGCAGGAATTGAGCCTGTAGGTGCAATTTCTACCAGTGAGTTTAGCTTGCCTGGCAGAAATTGAGCCTGTATGTGCACTTGGTAGCTCAAGGCTGTGTTCCACAGAGCCATGGCTAGTCTGCAGAAGGGGTATGAGTGGGTTCCCTCTGCTTGTTTATGTACCACATAACAGTGGTGTTGTCTGTTTTTACCAATAATTGTCCTGGAAGAATGTGGTCCTTGAAGGCTGTCAGAGCATTCTGTACAGCTAACATTTCTTTTTGATTGATATGCAGGTGCATTTGACTCGGGTTCCATTTGCCCTGAATACACCACCCAGCCAAGTAAGCCCCCCATGCATAGTCTGATGCGTCTGTTGTTAGGGTTTGGGCGGCAGAGGGTAGATTGAATGGCAGTCCCTTGTTAAGGCAGCAGGCCTCTGCCCACCAAAGGAATTCTGTCTTTATACAAGGGATTATAGGAATCACTGCTTCCAGGTCCTGAGAATGTTGACACCATAGGCTTTTTAGATACCACTGTAGTTTCCTCATGTGCAGTCTTGCATATGGAATTAGTAGGATGCAAGAGGCCATGAACCCCAGAGCTTGCAGTATTTTCCTTGGAGTTAACTGGGTCTTTGTGGCAAGTAATTTGAAGAAGGCTGTCAGATAAACTTGTTTCTCTGGCATGAGGTAGGCCATCTGGGAAGTTGTGTTCAAGCTTGCTCCCAGGAATAGAATTTGTTGGCAGGGTACTAGATGAGATTTCTTTTCGTTTATGGTGTACCCCAGTGAGGTTACAAGTTTCTTTACAAATGCCAGATGATTTAATAGTATGCCCTGACTTTCTGCCTGAATTAAACAATCGTCCAGATATGGGTATATTTGAATATTTCTTTGCCTGCAAAATGCAAAGACTGGAGCTAGGCACTTTGTGAATACCCTGGGTGCAGTAGATAAGCCAAAGGGCAGTGCAGAGAACTGATAGTGCATGTAGCCTGCTCTGAAGCGTAGGTATTTTCTGCAAGAATCCCTTATTGGGATGTGCAGGTAAGCTTCCTTTAAATTCAATGTTGCCAACCAGGCATTTTTGCTCAGCATGGAAAGCAGGTGATGAAAAGTTAGCATTTTGAATTTTGGAATTACCAAAAAGGTGTTTAGGATATACAGGTCCAGGATAGGACGCCAGGAGTTGTCTTTTCTGGGTACCAGGAAAAGTCTGGAGTAAAAACAAACCTTGTCCCCATTCTTCTGCTGGGACAGGTTGAATAGCCCTGATACTTAGAAGAGAGAGGACCTGCTGTGGAGCCTCTGCCCACTGATTTGGGGGTAGGTCTGAGCAACCTTTTGGGGTTGGTAAGGTGTGGAAGTGGTATCTGTATCCTTGGGAAACAATATTTAAAACCATTTGTCTTGGGTAATGAGTTCCCAGTTTTTTGCATGCAGGGCGATCTTTCCCCCTAAAGGAACGGTTAGATGAGCAGGGCTTGGAAGGTTTAAGATTAAGTCATTGTGACAGTTTACCATAGGGGGGTGTCTTACTACTTCCAGCTTTGGAAGTGGGAGCCCCCCACTGCTTAGGCCTGTGCGTACCTTGAGACTTTGGCCTAGGTGGTCTGTTGTTCCTGGATTTGGGCTGAGAAAGCCTGGAAGAGACAGGAAAGGACCAGTTCTTAGAAGGCCAATGCCTACTAAATCTCGAAGGATGTACTTGCAGGAAATCTTTAACAGTTTTTACAGATTTAGCTTTTTCCTCCATCTTTTTATGAACTTCTTCTGCTTTGTTGCCAAACAGGCGGTCTTGGTTTAAGGGAGCATCCAGTAATTTGGCTTTAACATGATCTGGCAGAGTTTGCTCCTTAAGCCAAGCATGCCTTCTAAGAACAGACCCAGTAACAGCAGCCCTACAAGATGCCTCTAAGGAGTCAAAGCCACATTGCAAAGTATGTTTACCAACTTGTTCAGCAGAATGCATTAAATCCTATAATTCTTTATTTTCAGCACAGTCAGGAATCAACATAAATTTCTGTTTAAGTAATCCAATAAGATGCTACTGGTACTTTAACATAAGAAACTGGCAGTTTCAGGCCCTAATGGCCAAACTAGCAGAAGTGTTTACCTTCTTACCCCATCTGCCCAGGGCCCTGGAATCTCTATCAGAGGGGGTCGGATTTTTGGCGGTAGTAGCCATAATGCCTTTGGGTCCCTGTGAAATGGTCTCTGGGTCCGCAGTAGGATTCTTTAAGAGGAACCTGTGAGAATCAGGTACTATGTAATACTTGTCAGGTTTCCTGGGAGCTGGAGGTAAAGTGTCTGGGGCCAGGCTAGATTCCAAGAAGGCATCATCCACAATGTCCACTACAGGGGGATAGCTAAAGGCCTGTGTTGAGGCAGGAGTAAGAATTCCCTAAGCCTCTTTTTGGAGTCAGAGGAATCCTGGCTTTCCCAGCGGAAATGTTCCCTAAAAGTGTGCAAAGTTTCACCAAAAGAGAAATCTTCTGGAGGGGAAGCAGAGGGAATGGAGTCCTCTGCATCAGAATCCTCATAGGTAGATAAGGGCAAATCCTGGTCATCAGAAAAAACAGAAATTTCAGAATCCTGATCAGAAGAATCAGAAGAAAAATCGGTTCTAGGTCTCTTAGAGGGAGAAGGGGGACTTCCCCTGATTAGAGTAATAAAGTCTTCAACCATTCTTATCATTTGTTTTTTAGGCATATGGGACTGACCATGCGGTTTGGACATCGGTTTTCTAGGCATGGATCAAGTCTTAGGCCTTGAAGAAGAAGATGGCATCGGTTTGATATGCAAGTCAGTAGGCCTGAATACACCCTCAGAAGCCAGTGCCTGCACAGCGGCTCCAGACCCATCCAAGGTAGAGACATCCGCAGGTTCCATAGTCTAAGAAGCATCTCGTGGCATACCGGACTCTGAATGGGTCTCAGTAGAGGCCTGCGAATCTGAAGTAGCAGGTATCAGGGGCTGCGAAAGCGCCTCACTGAGTACCGGCAAATTGGCGACTAGCTTAACGGAAGCGTCGGGGGCAGCTTTGGACCTATGCGGTCTGTCTGTCTTTATCTTTACATTTTTTTCAGAATGTTGGTAGTCGGATGGCTTACCGAAGCCATTTCTGGATAACTGAACCGAGTACAGAAATAGTTAGATGCAAAAATGAACCAACAATGAATAGTACGAGGATTGAATAAGATACAAAACCGACAGCGAGGGACGTCGTGTTCTGGGCCTAAGCAAGGAATGCAGTACGAATAAAATCTTTATGAGGTATTTGTTTTCCACAAGAAATACAATTGTTAACTTTTACTGACATTGGTTTAGAGCAAGAAAAAGGATCCCCAACGAGGTACTTAGCTTTTTAGAAAACTCTGGTTCTGAACCTCGAAAATGAAAATTTCAGGAGTTGGCTAACTGGCACTAGCGAACTGCTTCTGCATCGGGCACCGCACAGCAAGAAAGACTGATGTAATGGCATCAGCTGCATGCTTTATACCCCTGACTACCTGACGTCATGGAAGAAGAGACAGCAACCGACGCAGGACCCAAGACTTTGATAATCAGGCCGGCTGAGGGATACCTGCAAGCAGATAACCCAAATGTAATGACTGCAACAGTGAAACATGAAGAACATCAAGATTTTGTCCAGTTCAGCATGACTCCTAGTACAGACTCCACCCATGCTAACTAAATGTTTTCTTTCTCCATTCTTGCCCCACCTAACACCAGGTATAAAGGAATCACTGAAAACAACACACCATCTGCCCCATTGACACACAGTCCTACACCTTTCTCATTTACCTCTGTCATTTCATGCTATTACTTCTGGTTTCTTCTTCTAAGCTCTTATACCATTTTTTCTGAGACAAACTCTGGAGTTTCCATTTTATTAATTATTGTTAGGTGATTCTGTGACTACAGCTGGCCCATTACCCAGCCTCCTTCATGCTTCTCTGTACTGTCTCTATTTCTTATGTATATCAAAAATACGTTTATTTATTTTATCTTACTCTGTACAATCCTATGTTGTACCTCAAACATATCTATCCTAATATTCTGCCCTGCTCCAAACGGAAACCATTATCAGTTTCTCAACCCATTTCTCCAACCATTCCCAGCAATCCTCTCATCTTTAAAATAAAGCACATTCTGTCTTTAACAAAATCTAGCCCACAACTTTTACCTCCCCATAATTCCCTGTGCCACATCACAGAAGCACAACTTGAACACCTCACCTACCTCTTTCCCCTTCTCACTTTCCATCCTTATTGGCCTAGTGATGTTCTCATTAACTGGTTACTGTTCCATTCTTTGCAATTCAAGACTGCCTTCACCAGTTAGTGATCTATACCCTTTACATAAGTCAGATTGGCAATGTTTTAAAATGACATAGACCATGAATGGCACTACATACCTTGTGGGGGACTGAGGCTTTGAGAATTATAAAGATCTAGACAATATGGGCAAGTGAAGTCCGTATACATAGTAACGTGGAAATGGAATGCTAGAATAGCAGGCAGGGCTCAAACTGCAATAAACATTTTTATTTGAATTACATCTTTATAAACAACACTAATTATCTACAAAGTACCGAGCCAACTCACATTTTAAACAAAAATTAGCCTCTTCAGTCCAACTTCCATTGCTTACTAAAAAATATATTTGTAATCACGGTTTTCAGCTTCATTTCTAGTACAGGCAAAGTAAGTAAAATAAAGGTAAAAGTAAGCTAGAAAAATTAACTTTGAAGGTCCAACATGGCAAACAAACTTTATGAATCAACACTACAACTGCAGTTATAAATAATCAGAAATATTAAAAGATGAACTTAACTTCACAGCTCAATTTCCATTTCTATTATGCCACAGAAATTCAAAAACATGTGCAACCATGCAAGATTAAAGCACAAGCTTCTGTATTCCACTGTTTATTAACAGTTAAAAACAAATCAGTTTCTGGTACACCCCAAGGTGGATAACAGAACACAGGAGCCTTAAGTACAATTTCCCATACAAAGTACTAGTTGGTTTGCCTACTAAGGTCAGCAATAGCAACACTCATTCTCTGAATGCAAGCACAGAGCAAAATCTATCACTTTGGCATTCAGTTCTAAATCTTCAGTCATTCTTATAGGTAATGGCAAACAGCTTCTCCCATTTGACTTCCAAATCTTATATTCTAACTGAATACAATTCCTTCTATGGCCTAGGATTAAAAGGCACCTTGAGGGTCAATAAATGTCACCTTTCTGTTCTCAGACATATTTATATACTGTGAATGGTGACAGAAACCATAGTTCCTGTAAAACTGAACATTGCCTGCAGGCTCCCTGTCTGTCTAGGGATAGATCGGTTATGATAATTATAGAAAGAGACTGTGAAACTGAAATTTTACCTGTAGACTGAGAAATCTAGAAAATATTTCAAGGTTTTCTTGAAAGATGCATTAACATTCCTGTGCAAAGGTACTGGGAATTATGAAAAGATTAAGAGAATATGCTACTGCAGGAATCATATACAAAGCACTGAAAGTCAAACCGGATACTACAGACACCTGTTTATCAAACCAGCTCAGCCTATATGGAAGCTGCATTTCGGAGATCAAATAATGACGACTGGGAGAAAAGTTCTACTGCTTAAAAAGTCCAGTAATTTTGTAATGAGCTCTAAACCTCAAAAGAGAGCAAAGATTTTTGCGAAATATGATCTAAGGTATGAAAATATTAAGATTACAGCAGTAGTCTCCTGTGGAAAAGTTTCTGAAGGTGCTAGCAGAAGTCAGTATTCCTACTACAGAAGGGGTGAAAATAAATTTGCAAAAAAAAGTTGCAACCCCTGTCTGGCACTTTGTAAAAGCTACTGATGATGGAAAAAAGCCTACACATCAAGGCCTTGAACAGCAAATGACCACCATGAATCCAAGGAATTTTCCATGGCACTTCTTGTTTTGATACACCACTAGGAAATCCTGATTGATAAAAGAGAAAGTACAGTTTTGTACCTACCATAAATGTAGATGTTCGAGTGCTCATACAGCTGCAGTCATTACAGATGGGTTATCCTGCCGTCAGGCGGGTCCTCGGTCGGCTGAATTCCAAAGTCTAGGTCCGGCGTCGGTTGTCGTCGCTTCTTCCCGACAGGGGTATAAAAGAGGCAGCCGACACCATCTTCTTCAGTTTTTCTTGCCCCAAATGTCAGGTGCCTCCAGAAGGAAGGCAAAACATAAACTTATGTAATCATGCAAAATAGAATAATCAAAAAACAGTAGTTGCAAGCAAATACACCATAAAAGAATACCCCAAGTAGGTTGTATGAGAAGGTGTTTGTCATAAGGCCTGTCCTAAGAGGGGACAGAGGGGGGGAAACCTGGACTGCAGCTGTATGAGCACTTGAACATCTACATTTATGGTAGGTACAAAACTGTACTATGTTCATCGTGCATACAGCTGCAGTCATTACAGATGGGAAGAATCCCAAAGCTAAGTAGGGGTGGCAGGCACTAAGTGGAACTAGGAGGAGCAAGGATGCCCTGCAAGACAGCTGTGGCAAATCCCACTCTAGATTTAGAGTAAAGTGGAAGGTGATAGTGTTTGGAGAAAGTGTGCACTGAACTCCAAGTGGCTGCTTCCAAAATGTCCTTGGTAGGAACCCCTCTGAGGAAAGCTGCAGAGGTAGCTGTGGCCCTGGTGGAGTGGGATCTGATGCTTGAAGGCACAGCTTTTCCATGAAAAGAGTAACAAAAGCGTATGCAGTGGGCTATCCATTTTGAGATTGTCTGTTTGGAAATAGCCTTTCCTTGAGCACCTGTAGCATAGGACACAAAGAGTTGCTCGGATTTCCTGAATGGCTTTGTTCTGTCCAAATAATAACGAAGTTGTCTGTGAATGTCCAAGGAATGCAGTAGTCTTTCCCCTTTGTTTTGTGGATTAGGATAAAAGGTAGGTAAGGGGATAGTCTGATTCAAAGCTACACTGGATACTACCTTTGGCATAAAGGTAGGGTTGGTTCGTAAGGAAACTCTGTCCTGATGGAAAATGATAAAAGGTTGCACAGCCATGAGGGCCTGTAGCTCCGAAACCCTGCGTGCTGAGGTGATAGCCAGAAGGAAGGCTGTTTTCCATGACAAGTATTGTAGTTCTGTTGAAGCAGCTGGCTCGAAGGGAGGAAGGGTCAGCTTTTCCAATGAAGTTGAGGTCCCAAGCAGGGACTGGTGGTTTCCTTGGGGGTTTTATATTCTTTGCCCCTCTGAGGAACTGTCTTAAGAGAGGATGAGAGAATAATGGAGGATCTGTGTTGTATTGTGCAGAAATGGCTGAAGCGTGGATTTTGATGGAGGAGAAGGAAAGTCCACTGTTTAACATCTCAGCTAGGTACTGTAAAATTTGAGGTAAATTTATTACCCAAGGGTTCTGGCCCTTTTCTTGATTCCAGGCACAAAATCGTTTCCATTTGGCAGAGTAGGCTTTTCTAGTAGAAGGTCTTCTGGCCTCCAAGATGACATCCTGCACCTCCTTAGAGAGGAGGGTCTGTTGGGAAATCAAAGGATTCTCCATGCAGCTAAATTTAGAGTTTTGAGCTGGCTGTGAAGAATCTTGAAGTTGTGCTGGGACAACAGAAGAGGGACTAGAGGTAAGATCCATGGTGGGGAATGTGTCAGGCTCTTCAGGAGCGGATACCAGTGTTGCCTTGGCCAATCCGGAGCAATGAGAATCATTTTCGGCCTCTCTGCTCTGGCTTTTAATAGAACTTTGGGCAGCAGAGGAAGAGGCGGAAAGGCATAGACTGTCAACGTTGTCCAATTGAAAGAAAGTGCGTCAACTTTCCAGGCTTGTGGATGATAGGTCCTTGAACAGAATTTTTTCAATTGGTAATTTCTGTGGGTAGTAAAGAGATCTATGTCTGGCTGTCCCCATGCCTGAGTTATCTTTGTGAAAACTTGAGGATGCAACTTCCATTCGTGTGGATCTGTCATATTTCTGCTTAGGCTGTCTGCCAGTGTGTTTTACTTCCCTGGCAGGAATTGTGCCTGTAGTTGAATTTGCAATTCCAGTGCTGTGTTCCATAGGGTCATGGCTTGCCTGCACAGGAGGTATGAATGAGTTCCCCCCTGTTTGTTTATGTACCACATCACTGTGGTGTTGTCTGTCCTTATCAATAGCTGGCCTGGATGCAGTAGGTCTTTGAAGGCCATAATAGCATTTTGCACGGCTAGCATTTCCTTTTGGTTGATGTGTAGGTGCTTCTCTTTTTGGGACCATTTTCCCTGAATGCACTGATCTGTCATGTGAGCTCCCCAGGCATAGTCTGAGGCATCTGTTGTGATGATTTGAGTTGCTTGAGGTACGCAGAAAGGGAGACCTATGTTTCTTTGGCATGCTTGAGCCCACCATAGAAATTCCTTTTCAAGGCATGGAATGAGTGGTATAATTGTTTCCAAGTTGTGGCTGTGTTGAGACCATAAGTTTTTTAGGTACCACTGACGTTTCCTCATATGTAGCTTTGCACATGGGATTAGTAGGATGCAAGATGCCATGAATCCCAGAGCCTGCAGGACTTTCCTTGCAGTCAGCCTGGTGAAGGTTGCCATTTTGCTGAAGTATTGAGACAGTTGCCCTTGTTTGTCTGGCGTGAGGTAGGCCATCTGGGTGGTTGTATTCAAGTTGGCACCCAGGAAAATTATTTGTTGAGAGGGTATTAGTTTTGATTTCCTTTTGTTGACTGTGTATCCCAGAAAGTTCAACAGTTTTAATACAAATGCCAGGTGTTTCAGAAGTATGTCCTTGCTGTCCGCTTGGATCAGGCAGTCGTCCAGGTATGGGTATATTTGTATTCCTTGAAGTTTACAAAAGGCGATTACTGATGCCAGGCATTTCGTAAACACTCTGGGCGCAGTAGATAAGCCAAAGGGCAATGCAGAGAATTGATAATGGGTTGAACCTGCAAGAAATCTGAGGTATATTCTGCAATCTTGTCTGATCGGGACATGCAGGTATGCCTCCTTGAGGTCCAATGTTACCAGCCAAGACTCCTTGCCAAGCATGGGAAGAAGCTGCTGTAATGTGAACATCTTGAATTTTGGTACCTGTAAATATGTGTTTAGGATGGATAGGTCTAAGATAGGTCTCCAATCTTTGTCTTTTCTTGGTACCAGGAATAGTCTGGAATAAAACCCTTGACCTTGTTCTTTTGCAGGTACCTCTTGAATTGCTTTCATGTCCATGAGAGCTGAAATTTGTTTTTGTGCCTCTGCCCTTTGATTTTGTGGCAGGTTTGGCATGCCTCTCATTTTTGGAAGGGTGTGAAAGTGGAACCTGTAGCCTCTGTCTATAATGTCCAGAATCCATTTGTCTTTTGTAACAATATGCCAATTTTTTGAGAATAATGCCAGTTTTCCGCCCAAAGGTGCTGCCATTAAAGCTTTGCTTGGCAGGTAAAGGGGGAAGTCATTGTGTCTGCTTTCTGAATGACTGTGATCTATCTTCTCCAGCTCTTGGGGTTGGTGCTTGCCACTGTCTGGCTCTGAAAGATCCTTGAGGTTGTCCTCTACCCCTTGGGCGTCTGTATCTGCCCCTTTGAGGTCTGTCCGTGGCTGGAAAGGACCAATTTTTTGAAGGCCAGTTTCTGCTGAAACTTGGAGGTTGTACCTGCAGGAAATCTTTCACTGTTTGCATTGATTTTGCTTTTTCCTCCATTTTCTTTAGTACCTCCTCAGCTTTAACACCAAACAATACATCTTTTTGAAGAGGTGCATCTAATAATTTAGCTTTGACATGATCTGGTAAGGCTTACTCTTTGAGCCAAGCATGTCTACGTATAACAGACCCCGTAACAGCAGCTCTACATGAGGCCTCTAAAGCATCAAAACCACACTGCAAGGTATGCTTACCCACTTGCTCTGCACCATGCAACAAATCCTGCAACTCTTTTAAATCTGGTTGTTCTGGTTGTGTCATTTTGCTTTTCAACTGAGATAACAAAAACTGTTGATACTTTAACATATGGAACTGACAGTTTAATGCCCTCATGGTTAAAGTGGCCGAGGTATACACCTTTTTCCCCCACCTTTCTAAAGCACTGGAATCTCTCTCTGAAGGTAATGGGTTTTTAGCAGTAGAGGCCTTAATTCCCTTGGGACCCTGTGAAGTAGTTTCTGGGTCAGCAGTATGGCTTTTGTATAGGAACTGGTGTGAATCAGGAACCCGGTAATACCTGTCTGGTTTAACAGGAGCTGGAGGTAAAGAATCTGGATTAAGGCTGGCTTCTGTGTACACATCATCCTATATATCTAAAACAGGAGGGATAGTCAGGGGTCTATGCTGGGGGAGCAAGAGAAAAGCCCTGAGCCTTTTCTTGGAATCTGAGTAATCTTGGCCTTCCCAGTGAAAGTGTTCCCTCAATGTATGCAGGGATTCCCCAAAAGAGTAGTCCTCAGGGGGGAGACCAAGGGAATAGACTCCTCTGCATCAGAGTCTTCAAAAGGAGAATAGGCATAGTCCTGGTCCTCAGAATGTTCAGAGGCAATAGAGGCTTGATCTGAGGAAGGGTAGTCTTCCTCTAATCTGGGCCTTTTGTCCGAGGGTGGTTGAGAACCCCTGATAAGAGTAATCAAATCCTCAGCCATTTTGAGCATCAGTTTTTTAGGCATGGGGCCTTGAGAGGGGGTTTGAGGTCCCTGTTTTTTGGTTTTCATGGCTGCTTTAGATTTTGTGAAAGCTTTAATAGAGAAGGAGGAAGGCCTGAAGACACCTTGAGAAATGGCAGGCCTGTCTAAACTCTGAGTTTCCCCGCCAACAGTGGCGTCGGTATCTGTAGTAGGAATGGGGACCGAGGAGCCTGCGACCTCGGGTACTGAAGACACCGGTAATGTAGAGTCATTAGTACTCAGGGACTGCGTAGGCGCCTCGCTGAGAACCGGTAGTCGGTCTTAGCGTGGTTTCAGTAGTCGGTGCGGACCTCGTATGTCGGTCCTTATCTTTGCGTCTTTTACTCAAAACTGGAGTCGGAGTATCCGACGACATAATATAATTAAATTTTTTACAAAAATAGTGAAGGGCGAGCTCCGCCCAGCGCTTAATAGTGCGCTTGTTGAATCTAGCACAAAAACGGCAGGTCGAGACGTCGTGGTCTGGGCCTAAACAAGGTATACAGAAAGAGTGGAAATCCTTATGCGGTATTTGCTTCCCACATGAAATGCAATTATTAACTTTGTCTGACATCGGTCTGAGTCAAGAAAAGTTTCCCCAACGGGGTACTTAGCTTTTAAGAAGACTTCGGCTGAAACATTTTCGTAAATCTCAGGAGCTGGCCGACCGGCACTTGCGAACTGCTTCTGCTTCGGGCACCGCACGGCAAGAAAGACTGAAGAAGATGGCGTCGGCTGCCTCTTTTATACCCCTGTTGCACTGACGTCAGGGAAGAAGCAACGACAACTGACGCCGGACCTAGACTTTGGAATTCGGCCGACCGAGGACCCGCCTGATGGCAGGATAACCCATCTGTAATGACTGCAGCTGTATGCACGATGAACATCCTCCAACATGAATCTGCAATAAAATGAAAAAGATGTCCATAGTTCAGATGCCTACATTTCAGAACAGGTCTCAGTTACCCAGTCAATCTGAAGATTATGAATAACACAGAGTAAACGTTTGCACCACAAAGCAACTTCAGAAAAGTATCAAAAACTCTTTGTTTTAAGACTGTATATGGTTTCTTGGTTTAACCCAGCTCTTTGGTTTGATGAAAAAAGAAACATGACAAAATTAGCACCAGGTTTTATACAAACATAACAGTAAACTCATATGATACAAATTATAGCATATGCCTTGCCCTTTACTTGGTTGCAGATTGTCACACTAAATTGAATTTAAGGGTGGTCAGCTTTTGCTGTAGGTGAACCTGCTGCTGTCCAGTTAAAAATTACATGGTTTATTCCCTATAGTCATGGCTGTTCAATCACGGAGTTAGTATATATAGATAAAGGGATTTGGAGCAAAGTCCCAGATTGGGGGGGGGGGGGCTAGAATTCTTTTCATGTGGGTTAGTTCATAGAGATGAAGTACACACAGACACTGGAAGTAGACTTTGAGATTGATATTTGTGGGAAAATGTTACAGTTACGACTAACAGGAAACCTCTTAGATCTAGTTTTCAGATCATGTGCTAATGGATGCTTACGCAAGTTGATGTTAAGGGCTGTTGTTGTTGTGTCTTTCGGCTTTTCCTGGTTAGGGGTCGCCACAGCGGAACTCCGGTCCACTAATGACTGGCAGTAGATTTTTACGTGCCGAGTTGCCAGCCCTGATGCACAACCTTTAACAAAGGTACGCCCATTCACGCATGTCTCCACACAGAAGACGCTCTAGCTGAGAATCGAACAGGACTCAACATTAATTCTTTTTGTTAATCTGAGGGTCGGGTCAACTAATGTGACAGTTGAAAACTGTTTACTTATACATATTATAAATTAAATCTGCAAATTTTGAGATTCAGGTCTATAGAATGTCTAGCCTTCAGATGTATGTAGATGTAGGGGGAGGGGTACAATGCATGACTGATTATGCATATTCTTCTCACAGCTGCCATCTTCCTGGTTGGCTCAGAAATACCTTCAGTCTTCAAAAAGGCAGTACTCCTAGGATCAGCCAAGCAATTCCCATTCCTCTTTCCCTGGTTATGCAAAGATATGCCCCTAGTGGAGAAAATACATTCCTATGTTTTTATTGCTCTAAAAGCAAGATGAATGTCTTACCAACAAACTGCATCTAGAAATGGTTTGGTAATAGCATTAAGCAATTTTAAGTACTGCTGCAACAATATAGTAATTTTTTAAATGTATAAATATTTGTGCAACTTATCCCTGTAAAGTAACTGCTTTTTGGAAGTCCATGCCTTTTAAATTACACAAAATATCTCTCTCGCTATATATCAGACAAACCAGGTAACCTTCTCACACACACACACATATATATGTATGTATATATATATATATATATATATATATATATATATATATATATATATACAAACACACAAACACACACACACACATATATATATATATATATATATATATATATATATATATATATATATATATATATCTCAAACCTGGTTATTTGTCTGATGCCAGTTATCTAATAATTCAAAAAAAAAATAATTGATCAAGAAAACAGCACCCTCTGGCAGTAGGTAGACCAATTTAAAATGAGAAGGAAAGAAAACTTTGCGGCAACTGCTAGAGGTTTCTTTATGCAAGTGTCCAAGGCACACTTACCAAACACCAACCTGTACCTTTTTTAATTCAAATAAGTACTCAAGAACAGATTTCCGGTCACCCAGAAACATACTCAACTTTACAAAATGGAAGACTCTCTCTCTAGCTAAAACATTCATAATGGCAGAGGAACATGATCAACCTTTTTCTAGTGTGGTTCTACGTACAGCAGATGAAAATACTTTAAACTTGAAA
This sequence comes from Protopterus annectens, assembly GCF_019279795.1. NCBI lineage: Eukaryota > Metazoa > Chordata > Ceratodontiformes > Protopteridae > Protopterus > Protopterus annectens. The sequence continues at coordinate 344,125,792 of NC_056728.1, read as the reverse complement.
CAAGGGTTTCTTTTAAATTCCAGTCAATCTACTGGATTTATAGTGTAGAATTACTACAGCGTAGTACAGTATACTATCCAATATACTATATAAAAATATATATTTTTTCTGTTCCAGGAAAATGACAACCTTCAATGTCAGTCTTAAGTCCCTTTTTGTTACATTAATATAATTAGGAAAATATGTATTCTGTGAGGAAAGCAGATGCACCATCATTGGAGTAGTGCTGATAAAGTGCCAAATCTCAAACAACAGGCACCTAGCAGACACTCTCTCTCTCACAGACACACACACACACACACACACACACACACACACACACACACACACACACACACACACACACACACACACACACACACGCGCGTGAATACAAATGCACACATATATCCACAATGACTTTAGGTGTCTCTGGATTCAAGGCACTAAAACAAACCGTGAAGGATAACGTCTTCATTTAAAAAGAAAAAAATCTAGGATGAAACTTTGCACACCAGAATCCTCCTCTCATTTACAGGAAACAGACATATGTTTTGTCATCATTTCCCATTTTCAAATCCTTCAAGCATTCTTCCAGTGTGGTTAAAAACATCACTGGTTGAACATCATTTTTTCAGGATATAGATGTAGTGGTTCTACCAACAGCTTTGAATATATGAGCTCAGTACTATTTGTTATTAGCAGCAAAAGTACTTTTCTCTCAAATCATCTTTTTTTTTTTATTTTAAGATTTCTTTTTTGCCCTCATCAGTCAATCCTTCTTGGCGCAGAACTTACTCATAAACTTCCCCATCATATTCAATACAGCATCCCGAAGTACTTCATGGAGGAGATTCTTCCTTTCAAAAGGAGATTAGCATTTTGTGGAACACTTATTGGTACAGAAGTGGAAAGGACAACCAAGCCATCAAATGTCTGCCACCTGTAGTCACAGAGGAACTTTCATTTTTGCTCCTAGACCCCAAGCTGCTCCAGCATATTAGTTTGTGTGCACTGCATGTTTTTTCTCCCCAGTGGTGCCGCTGCACCATTACTAAAGTCTTACAAGTACGGTCTTGACAGATGTGTAACCAACACTTGTGGCCCCTAGGGCCATTTAATTTTAGCTTTGTTACCTCTAAGATGGACTGGCTCATGGGCCATTTATAGTCATGACCCGACACATATGGCAGTTACACTCTGCAGTGATACATTACTACATTATACATCAAGGTAATATGTGCATTAGACATCTCTGTTACATATACACAAAGGTTATTGTTGAAAGACACCTCCTAAATGAAAGTTGTGTCACTGCTACGAATACATTAAATATATTGTTGAAAGAAGTACTGCACACACATACACACACACACACACACACACATATATATATATATATATATATATATATATATATATATATACACACACACACACACACACACACACACACACACACACACACACACACACACACACACACACACACACACAGTAAGATTACATTGTATAAACAGACTCAAATAACATACTTACACAAATCATATAGGCTACAATTAGATTTGTATCTCAATGTAAACAGAGCACGTTTATTGATGAAATATGATATGAAGGTACGCCCATCCATCCACTTTCTGATAATCCATGTTATAGGTTACATGCTAAGGTGTCACAGTACATCCTCAGAGATAGTGAATTTAAGGCATTGAAAACCATTTGCACATATTCACACACACACACACACACACACACACACACACACACATGCACACACACATGCACACACACACACACACACACACACACGCACACACACACACGCAATTTGGAGAAGGTTTGTCTTTGTGAGGTAGAAGGAAACCAAAGTACCCAGGTTTCAAGAAGATGCAGGAAGATCAAGTATACTTTGCACAAAAGATGCCTCAGCCAAGAATCAAACTGGAAACTCTCTTGCTGTGTGGCAGGAATAGTAACCATTGTGCCACCCAAATATTTCATCTGCATACTGTGCTTACAGCCATTCCTACATTTACAGTTACCCTCCTGGTCTGGATGCACCTACAATCTGCCATCTCCCTCCTTTAAGAAAGGTCATCTGAACATTGGCAAGTCAATTCTGTTCCTCCTGACCAGCTTCTCTGGAGCAGCTCACCCAGTTAAGCACAATAAGCTATGCCGTGGTTATGGCCACAACCATCAGACCAGCCTACTTGGGCTTCTAACAGTAAAGGTTTACTTTACTGGCCAATCGGCTGATTCCTTACTCCTCATATGATGACTACTCACTCAGTCAATTCTAGAAGACTCCCTGTATAGTATTCATAAACAGTGCATGCCATGGTGAATAGTTGGTATGTGGATGAAATGTGCACCAAAACCCTGTGTGATTCATTTACACTGTTACACAACAAGTCCCCATATATGATCTTAACCCACTGTATAACCATAGATGGTGTCCATATAAAAAGAGCCCCTGCAATACAATGAATAAATCATAAAAAGTAAAAAGCAATAAAGTGCCAGCTGGCTGTAGCTACATAAGTTACATGGCCAAAACCACATATTAGCAACTTGTAGTATCGACATGCTGTGTGCCAATCATTCTAAACATTAGATATTTTGATCAGTATTGCATAGCTGAGTAACAATGTCTGAGAAATATGGGCTGCATTTTGTGTGGAAAGCAAAACCTCAGTTATATGAGCACCAATGGTGCAGGATGAGATGTTAACAAGCTTCTTCCTGTGGTCCAAAGTCTACCTCCCACAGCCTCCATTTCCCTGACGTGCAACTCTAAACAGATAATGCCCTACTGTGCTACTCTAAGCAAATGGTGCTCCTAGGCTGAATCTGAACAGTTTCACATGGATTAGTGCTCTACCCCATTTAACAAATATAAATAAATAACGCCCCCAGCCAACAATGTCGTAATGCTCTCACTGAAGGCAACAGCAGGAAGATGAGATCCCGTTATGATACCAGTATGTAAATGGGGACAGTATGCATGAACAACCAATGTGCTTGAAACGTTTATGAATCACACCTGGCCAGCCAAGCATTCCATCCTCAAACTATCCCAGCCAGCCTTGTTTGTGATCACATCTGAATAGAAGCTTCACAAAGGAAATAGTAAATGAGTAGCTGTGAAAGGCCTGAAGTGGTGCTTCTGATGGGACGGCAGCAGTAAAAATCTACAGAATGTGTATGGAGTAGCTGTATGTGTGTTTGGGGGGATAGTGGCTGTAGGGGAGTAGAGAGACAACGCTGCATGCACCATTGTCTGTCATTCCTTATTATGTAATGGTATAACTGAAGTAATATTCAACGTTATGAGTCAATCTCTTGTGGAAGTGGCAGACTACACAAATACAGCGTAATCCTTGTACTGGATTGCATGCTGTGTGTGTGAATATCAAGGCCCATCAGTTTGCACCACTCAGTAGGCCCCTGTAGCACAGCTATTTTGTTTCCTATTTTTGAGAAATAATTGTTATATCGCAAAGATTGTAGCTGCCAAGTAAGTTGCTCACTTTTAATTTCTCCCAGAGTGAAGAAGCCAAAAAGAGAATTTTTAAGACTTTTAGTTAGAAAACAATGTTGAAAGCCATGATTTCAAATGCATTTTCAAAAGGTTGATACTACAGCTGATAAAGCATACTTTTGCAGTTGCAAAATATGTGGATACATTACCGAGAACAAATGCAGAAAACAGGTGTAAAACCAAAAGTTATGTATTCACCATAACAATGCCTTTGTGTTGTCTCTTTCTGTTCTTCCTCAACCGATGGGGTTTCTAATTCGACCTCAGATAAGACTTCAGCTGTTTTCCAGAATTAGAATCCATAGCTCAGGCTCCTCCCCTTACCCATAATCCTCTACCCAGGGACTCTCAATCTCACATGCCTATCTATAATCTGTTTAGTTGACCAAAGTACTGTTCAACAAAGTTACAGGAATCCATATATTTTACAGATACATACATACATATATATATATATATATATATATATATATATATATATATATATATATATATAGATAGATATATATATAGATATATACACACACACACACACACACACATGTATGTATATATACATATATATCAATATATGACATAGAAAATGGAAAGGGAAATCAGATAGTCTACTCTAGAGCTGTGGCAGGGAGACCAACATTCTAAATGCCCAAAGGGCCTACCAAAATCTAATTGAAGATTTTCCATGACATGGAAGTGGGGGAAGGAGGCTGGGAGGCTGAAGAAGAATGGAAAGAGACATCAAACATGTACCATTATGGTGAGTACATAACATTTGTATCTGATGTTGTTTTTTCTGTCTATTCTTCAACCAATGGGACAGAGTCCCCAGCTACTTGAATCCCGGGGTGGACCTCATGGAAGGATATTCCAGTGTACGGCAGAACCAAAAGTCACTCTACTGCTGGAAAAAACATCCAGTTTGTAGTGTGCAATATAAGTATGAACATTTGACCAGGTAGTAGCAGCATAAACATTGTCAATTGATATTCTAGACAAAAAGGCAGAAGGAGCAAAAAATGATCTTGTTGAATGTGCTTTTGGAGTTTTTGGTGAATACAATATTTGATCTGATAAGCATGATAAATGCAGTTAGCTAACAATCTCTCTAATGTAATTTTCGACACAGCCTTGCCCAATTTTGCTTTGGAAAAGACAATTAATATTTGTTTGACTTCCTGAAAGGTTTTGCTCTGTGGAGATAAAATCATCACTGTCTATGTACATGTAATAAATGAAGCATATATTCCCCTTTATTAGTGAAATTAGGGAAGAAAACTGGTAAATGAATAGCTTGACGGAGTGTTGACTCTGATGCCACCTTAGGTAGAAAGGACAGTTTGAAGCACAAATGATATACAGAGGCTGACAAGACAAAGCCTGTAGTTCAGAAACTACTCTTCTAGCTAATATAATAGCCACTACAAAGATAGTATTCCATGGCAGGAACTTTAGGTCTAATTTGGCTGCTGATTCGAATGGAGACTGAGTTATCACTTGCAACACAACAGTAAGATCCTTAGAAGGGGGTGGAATCTTTAATAGGTGGTCAGAGAAGGGAAGTACTCTTGAGGAAGGCTTTAGACAATTTAAGAGAGGCCATACAGAAGTGATGCTCACCCATGTCGAAAATGGAAATCACAGCTAACCATACTGCGATTGTGGAGTAACTGGCTCCATCATGAAAAAATGAAAACAGAAATTCGAACACTGCAGAAATGTGGATGGAAAAAGGGTCCAAATGTCTCTCAGAAGACCAAACAGAAAACCTTTTCCATTTACTTTGTAGATTCTCCTTGTTTAATCTTTCAGAGAGGATGTGAGAATATGTACTACTTCAGAAGAAAGCCTGGACTGCCTAGCCATCACTGGAAGTGCAGAAACTATGCAGTCAACATGTGGGCCTGAATTTCTGGGTGGGGAATCCCAGACAGATGAGACAGAAGATCTGGATCCAGTACCCAGGAAGGGTTTATCAAATAAGGCCAAAGAAAGGGGAACCATGCCTGTTGAGGCCAGAACAAGGCAATGAGGATGACCATCCTTTTCTGTCAAGATGCTTTCTTTAGAAATTTTGGAATGACACAAAGAAGACCAGAGGGCTAACTGTAGATCAGAGTATCCCTCGGTGACTCTCCCTCCGGATGAATAAGGGCAAAGAACTTGCTGCATTCAGTATTGGTGGGAGAAGCAAAGAGATTGCAGCATGGCTAGCACATTTATGAAAACTCTGTTTGACTACTGTTGGGTTGTAAGGCCCACTTGTGAGGTCATAGGATAGACCTGCTCCACCTATCTGTTAAGACTTTGGACCTTCCCAGTGTGTGTATTGCTATTAGTAAGTGACTGGATGAAACTACCAACTGCCACATTCTCATTGCTTCTCAATACAAGGGATAGGAGCATCCCCTGTTTGTTGATGTACCAGACCACTGACATATTGTCCATCTGAATGGATATCCATCTCAAGGGAGGGTATCCTTGAAGGCCTGTAACGCTAATAGGACTGCCCTTATCTGTAAGACACTGATGTGAAGACAGACTGCTGAGGGATACAGTATGCCTTGGACTGTCTCCTCCATACAATGCCCCCCCCACCCCACCCCAAATGGGAAGCTTTTGTGGTCACCAAGACCCTGGGCAAAGAGGGAACAAAGTGATGACCCTTAGAAACCTAGAATGAGTGAATCCACCAAGTTACATAGTCTCTGCATATTTTTGGCAAGGTGAACTGGGAAGTTAATGGGTTGGCATTTGCTTGACCAATGGACCGCCAGCATTCATTGCAAAATTCTCATATAGAATCTTGCTAGGGAACAAGAGTGACAGTCACTGACATCAAACCCAGAAGTTCTAGCACCAACCTGGCAGGATGGGTTTGAATTGAAAGCAGCTGTAACCTTGATTCTGCAGTGTATATAACCTGGCTTGTGGTAGTCTTGATATCTGAGAAGTAGTGTACAACTGCATGCTTATGAATTCCAAGACTTGTGCTGGGGATAGCTGTGACTTGTAATTCACTGTAATGCCTAATTTGGAGTAAAGCTGAAGGAGAAGATCCTTGGTGCAGACTATAAGTTGCTTGCTGGGAAGACTGAGGAAACAGTTTTCTAGATAAAGAAACACTCGGGACCCTTGCAGTCTGAGATGAGCTGGCACCACTGCCATGCAGTTGGTTAAGGGTCTATATCAGATAATCGAAGTTTCAGAACTTCGAACACCATATGGACGACTCCATATGATTGAAGTTCTTAAACACTGAATATCCGATAAAAAAAAAAGAAAAAAAAAAAAAGAAAAATAACTGCTTTAAGCAGGGGGGAGGGCAAGGCTCCCTGCACCCCCCCACACCCCCCGCTACTTAAATATACCAACTCTGAGATCGCACTTTAACGGAGTATGGTGCGGAAATGGAAGATTTCCCTTTGCTACGCTGTAGCGCAATCTCAGAGTTGGGATATTTAAGTAGCAGGGGGGCGCATGGGGGCTTGCCCCCCCTGCTTACAACCTTTTACTCTTCTTTCCTTTTCTTTTCTTTTTAAATTGTTCGATATTCTGCAACTTTGATCACTAGTGGTCAATGTTTAGTGATTCGAAGTTGTGGAACTTCGACAATTTAATATAGACCCATTGGTGAATACTTGGGGGAGGGGGGGGCAGGGTAAAACCTAATGTCAGGGCCCTGAATTTGGAAATGACTGGATCCCAACCACAAACATAGAAACTGTGTGGATCTTCTGTCTATTTTGATGTGACAGTACACATCCAATCATCCTTCCTTAGTAGTGGGAGAATTCAGAACTTTGAGTGTTCGACAAACGATTTAGGTAGTTTAGGTCCATGATTAGCATGTGGTCCCCATTCTTTTTTTAGCACAAAAAAGATCCTTGACTAAGTTCCAAACCTTTGTTGATCTGGTGGGACCTTTTGAATGACTCTTTTAGATAACAGTTTTTCTATTTCCAATACCACTGCCCTTCTTTAGTGAGGTGGAACATTAGGCAGTTTCTTTATTGTTGGGTTGGATAAAGGGATATGATAGCCTCTGATGATGACTGACTGCACTCAGACATCTTTGGTGATGAATATCCAGGCTTCTGGGTGCAGAGATAAGCATCCCCAGACTGCCTTCAGAGTGCAGCAATCTGTCAACTCTTCAGGAATGCTGACAAGGCTTTTTGGTGAATGGACCTGTACAGACTTGGTTTTATGGACCTCCTCTGCCATGACGGCAATGTCTACCATTAGCGTACACCCCTCTGACTTGGGGGGAATCTATCTCCAGAACAGTCTTGGGAAAAACCTTAAGACTCATGGAACCACATTTCTTTACTCCTTTTCTGGTTTCTAGAAAAGGTCCTCTGCAAGGTTGAAAACCGTTTCCCTATGGCAGAAAGAATCTTCTCATCCTTCTCACTCCTGGAGAGAGTGTCCTTGATCTTAAGGCCAAAAAGAGTAGATTCATCAAAGACAGAATTGATGAAGGATGTCTTAAGGGGTACTGCAAGATCATACAAGCGCATTCAGGCATGCCTCCCATATCATAAAGCCTGTGCCTGCAGCTCTAGAAACACCCTCTCCATTGTGTTAGAGATCAGATGCATAGAGGTGTTAAAAAAGGACTGCAGGGCAGCTAGGTGTGAATCTACAACTTTCTTGTCTTCCACAGACATGTATTAAGAGAGGGGATTTGGAAAGTTTTTTTAGTCAAGTCCCTCTGAAATCTCATCATACATGCCAAGTAATTCGGTGATCTCAGGCAAAGATTGCTGATGTATAAACATTCTTCCCATATCTGTCCTGGGTCCTAGACTCTCTACTGGGGGGGGGGGGATGAGCTCCCTTCAGCAAGTTCCTTTTTGGTGGCTGCCGCTAGCATCCACAGCCGGGCCCTTGCTCCAATAAGCAATCACTTCATCAGCCAGGGAGACCACCCAGGAAGTAGCTAAGCCAGTGCCAAAAGCTTTGAGGAAAGCAGATTCATACTGAGAAAGGGCTTTGGAAGACCAAACACCTTTCTATAACAATAATTCAAGGATTTCCCTGAAGGAAACATCCTCAAGGGGTGATCTGGGGGATCCTCCCCTTCATCGAAATTGATATCTTCCATGAGAAACTCCTGTGGGGAGTCAATGTGCCTCGTCTTACATATGTGCTTCCATGAAGGGGGGGACATTCCGAGGAAGACTCAGATGGAAAAAAGCTACCTCACCATTCCTACAGGTTTGGCCCAGGGTTCAATTCTAGGTCCCCTTCTATTCAATATTTTCATTAATGATTTCTACCATGCCATCCCTAATGGCAACCTCATCCAATATGCCAATGACTCAACTATAATTTGCTCTGCTACCTCCATTTCCTCATTAACAAAATTAACCCAAAATGCTTTCTCCTCTACTGAACAATGGATGCTAGACAACCATCTAGCACTGAATACTACCAAGACCAAACTAATGATATTTTCCCCCTTCTAAAGCATTACACTAGAAAAAAACTCATTCTCTATCACCAGCCAAAATAGCACTCCTCTTGAAACAGTCTCCACTGCTAAACTATTAGGAATCCTCATTGACAACCAACTAAAGTTCGACACCCATCTACATGCAAACACCAAAAAAAACTCACAAGAAACTTGGCATGCTTTACCGCCACAACCATTTCATCTCTCCCTCCAACCAGGCTTGTTTTTGCTATCACATACTTTATCCCTTCCCTCCTGTATGGGGCCTCTATCCTTACTAACCTGCAAACCTCCCTCAAATCAAAACGTTCCTCCTGTTACTATAAAAATTTCAAAATTGGCAACAGGCCACAGATCAAATACCCATCACTGCATTTCCCTGCTCCAACTGAACTGGTTTGAGCTGCCCAATTCTCTTTCCTACATTCAACTCATCCAAGCACACAAACTTATTTTTAGTCCCTCTCTCTGCTCCTCCCTTGCCTCTACCTTCCAAATGCACCTTCCTAACAGATACCTACAATCCAACTTCCAAAATCTAACAGAACTACATAAACCTGCCAGCCCTCCAGGGAAACATCTTCTATCCTTCTGCCTAGCATGTCACTTGAATTCTCTCCCATCTCTTATCGGTACCACAAACAGTATCTCTATCTTCAAAACTTTGCTTCACTCACACTTAATCTCACAATGGGAACGCTCTTGCTCCCATCCTTCATAACTTCCTTGACTATACTTATCTCTTTACCAAACACATCTGCTAACAGCCTCCTATAGCCTCGTAAGTTCTGCAGCAATTATCATCATCATAATTATCAAACTTTAGTAGTAACTTAATTTGTTTGAAAAGATTTTTCATGCATTTGCCCCCTCAAATACCAACCAATTTTACTGCAACTGTTGTTACCTTGCATTTTTCCTAACTCTCATTTATTAATCTATAAGTTTTGTAATTTTTGCAATTTTGCAATTTTTGTAATTTACAATATTTGTATTTTTCTGGAACTTTTCTCTCCAGGACTCCATTGAAAAACGGGCTCCACGTGGCCCAATGGACCATCCTGATAAGCAAATTGCAAATAAATATATAAATGCCTGAGGGAAGTCCCGAACAAGGACGGTCTTGAAGCTAGTGTGCACCTGCTGCCCCAATGGGACAGAATGAATAGGATCAGGAGCCAGGTCTGACAGTCTGTGAAGGAGATGGAGCCGGGGGGAGGGCAAGGATGTCACTTCCCTAGACATGGTGATGGCTTTCTCTAATCCTCAAAGACAGATGTCGAAGAAGAATCCAAGACCACCCTGGTCAGGTCCAAAGCATCTGAGCCAGAATGGCCAAGAATGTCTACCATCAGCCATAAGACTGATGTCAGAGCCAAGCTGTCTAGTCCCAAAGCTCCAAGGGGAAGAGGTGGCTTTAAAAATGTCAGGGTCAAGCCCCTCCCCCCAGATATGGCACTGAAGCTTCAGATGCTAGATCCACCTGGCCCTGATGAGATTGGAGTCAGCTGGATCAGAGAAGATGCCAGAGTCAAAGAAGCCCTCAACTTCAAATCAGATGAGGACAATCCTGGGAGTCTCAGGTCTGAGGTCTCCAAAGCTGGGGGACTGATCAAAGTTATGGCGGACCTGAAAGATGAAGACGAGGAAGGGGGTCTAGAGACTCTCTTGACAGTTGTTTCCTTTAAGAAGGGGAAATGTACCTTGGAAGCTATCAGCTCCGAAGAAAATTTGTGGTTCCCTAAGTGGAGAAGTCTTGGAAGAAGCAGAAGACAGATCCAATGGAACAGACAGATCTAAAGCCTTGGATACATTTAAAGCCAGAGTCAAGAAAGGAGAGCAGTCAGGGGACTGCTTCCTAGATTCTTTGGTCTTGTTTTTCTGTTTAACTCTCTTGTCTTCCTTGTGCTTGTCCACTGGCTTATTTCTGGACAAGGATGCTGCAAAGGCAGACAATGAAGTAGGTAGAGAAATGAGACCTTTCAGGACCAATTTGCTCCAATGTTTGACCAGTGCCCTATGTCACAATCCTAATCTAAGTAGCTAGCCCCCAAACAATAAACACACTTGTTATAGGAGTCTGAATTGGGCATGTTATAGCCACAAGAGACACATTTCTTTAACTATGTTGGTTTATCTGCCACGTCACAAGAAAGAAAACAAATGCAACAACAATCACAGCAAAAAGTTCAAAGTACTAGAAAACTACAGAGGAAGAGAAAAAAAAGGATACCAGCTATAGTAAGGAAAATATTCTACAGAATAGATGGTAATGATAACAGAATACCAACAACGGCAAGACAAGGTACCAGGTAAAGAAATTAGAACAGGTCAATTAAGGAGTCACACATAAATTAGAAGATGTCAGTTAAGTTTAATCATCTGTGAATTGAGGAGGTGGAGCTAGGGACTAAACCTTCTATTTAAGAGGTAAAATAAAACATGCTTTAATGGAAAGCCTCACCCAGCCTCTGCTACAGTTTGATGAGAGGAAAAGGTTAGTTTGCTTTTTTATTTGTTGTATTCTATATTACTTTATTGCCTTTTTCTATTTTGTATACTGTGATTTGTTTTCTTTATACTGAGTTTTACTTGTATTCTGCTTTTAACTGCGTGCCAAAACTTGAAAATATACCACAATACTCTTGTGAGTCAATAGTCTTGTGAGTCAGACAGAAATTTTTCCCACCCTTCCACCCGGTTACTGTTGTGTTCTTAAACACCACTGCCTTTCTAGTTGCCTGCCCCTTATGTTAATTTGACCGTATATCTCATTTCCTCTCTGCTTTTACTGGTTGGTATGAGTAAGCACAAATTATCATTTTTTGAAATAATCCCCTTCAACTATTTAAATTTATTGGCCATCCTACTGTATTCCACAGTACCAGAATAAAAAAGTGACCAACCCCTTTCAATCTATCTTGCTGTTTTAAAAATAGTGACTCTCCACTAAAACTTAACTTTTTAGACAGGTAAAACTTAAGTTGCCTACTTTCACATCTAACTCCTCTAGTGCACACTGCAGTGTTTAGGATAAACCATTTTTTTCATCTTACCTTTAAGCATCTATTGCAAGACCACCAGTTATAGGAGAGCCCACATTCTGCCTCTCAGTAGTCATCTTGGGATCAGTGCTTTTGTTTTCTCCTGGTGAAAGAAGGAGTACAGTTACATTATTTCCTGGAGACTGCTGATCACCAGAAAGCCTAATAACTGCTTTATAGGTGACAGCTTGGAATCTGTGCTTTTACTATGATCCTGGTGAGAGTAGAAGCAGAGTGCATTGAATCCTGACTCTTTCTGGTTGGAAAGTGACTGTCTGTGCTTAACGTACCTGATTGGTCAGGTTGCTGTTTGAGGCATCTACCAGAAAAAGGCTACAAGCCTGCAGACCCTTGCGTCATCTGGGACAAGACTGTGCATAAACAAACAGGCCGTGGCCTGCTTCTCTTCTTGGTATTGGTGCTAACATTTTGCTTTTGGTGAGAGAAGAAGCAAAGGAGTATTGTATCCCAACAGAGTGAAGCTGTGCTGAGACCAGCATTACTAGTAGCCAGCAGTAGCCATTCATGTGACTCCCCTCTTTTTATCATTCCTGACAAGCTAATTCTTTATTTTCAGTAAGTACTGCTTGATTTCTTCCTTACTTCAGAATATCTGCCTAAATACTCATCTTTAAATTTTCAGGGTCTACCTATTAGTTTCCCCTCAAGTGTTTGGCAGTGCTCTGTACAAACTCAGACACTTTGAGTGATATTTTTCCTGTAAAAGGCTTCAGTAGTTAATATACTGAGCTCATATCCAGGCATGTCTAAAGGTCAGTTCCCTGTGCTTTCTCCTGTCAACCTGGTGAACTTGGGCATCCTGAGGCAATGAAGCAACTGCCTCACGTACACAGACAACTCTCTCCTCTTACCTCCCAATACTATGACTATGAGAGATGCATATAGCCAAATTGGAAGCCAAGCACTCTCCAGCCAAGACTGGATTAGCCAGTCAAGAGGAGAAGGTTAACACCTGCACCACACCACATTCAACACATAGCCTCCAGAACATACACCACCACAACCCTCACATAGTAACACAAAGTATACATCTACTTATGCGGAGGCTCTCAATAAAAATCTGCCCAAACAACAGAGACCTCTGAGGCAGAAACACAAACAACCACCACATCCCAGCACAAACCATGAGACACATAGCTCACATAAACAGTGTGCCACTCAACCAAAGCCATAATGCAAAACAACTTACCCAATACACTAGTCATTGGTGACTCAATAGCAAGGAACACTGATGTCCCACTCACTAGGTTGAATAAGGAGAAAGTTATGGTCAGCAGCCTGTAGGGTGCCAGAATCCGCAACATAATGCATGCACTTAGGTCACTCCACAACAGGTACAAATATGACTCTGTCATTGTCCATGTTGGTGTGAATGACCTGAGACATACCTTCCTGGACTACATGAAAAGAGACATAGAGGAGCTCTCAAATCTTGTAGCCGAGGCAGGTATGATCATAGCTCTGAGTAGCATCCTACAGTCACCCAGAATGATACCACAGTACAAGCAGAAAATGAATGACTTCAACAACTGGCTAAGTTTCTGGTGTCATTTCTAAGGGGATCCAGTATCTGTCTGCCTGGGCTGACATGGTCAACAGACCTCGATACTTCACCAGAGATGGTCTACACCTGTCACCACAGGGATTCTGGATACTGGCCAAGTCTCTTCCCACCCCTATAGTGCCTTTTGTAGG
>NC_056728.1:343987051-344107051 GCF_019279795.1 Protopterus annectens | reverse complement strand
TGATGGTGGACAAGGAGATCCACGGTTGGAGTGGTGAGAAGCCAATTGTTTAGATATGGAGATACCAGGAACCCTAGCAGTCTGGGATATGTTGCTACCTCTACATGATTCTGGTGAACACTTGGGAAACTGTGGTGAGACCAAAGGACAGTGTCCTGAACTGATAGTGACTGGCTCGTAGATGGAAATGTAGAAATCTCCTGGATTGTTTGCCTTTTTTATATGATTGTAAGCATCCTGAAGATCTACAGAGAACATCCAATTATTCTTCCTCAGCAGAGGCAGAATGGTCTGAACTGGGCCCCCCCCCGGAATGTCATTTGTTTTGCAAACTGAAAAGAACCTAGAACAGCCTTTGGATCCTAAATGGTCTGGGGGTACATGCTAGATGACTTTTTTGTAGCAATTTGTTTACTTCTGTTGCTGCTGATTCCATCTGACTGGGTGGAACATCAGGAATCTTTCTCTTTTTCTGCAGGAGAAAAAGAAAAGGAAAAGCATAACCTCTGGAGATTTTCAGCACCTAAATGTCCTGTGAGATGGCCTACCGGGCTTGAGGGTGAAGGGATAAGCTCCCCACACCCCAAATACCTCCACAGTGTGGCAGTCGGGCAACCCTTCAGGAACACTGATAGGAATTTTCAGTGGAAGGACTGCAAAATCTCCAGTTCTGTCCACCTCTGCCTCTAGGGTAACATCCATTAAAATTGCCTCCCCTACTTCCAGAGGGTCTGCCTGCAGGAGCATTCTGATGAAAACCCTTCAACTTTCTGAACCACACCTTCTTCCCCCACTCTGGTTCCTACAGTAGGTCCTCTGAGGGAAGGGGTTGAAAATGGATTCTAACAGCAGACGGGGTCTTACTATCTTGCTAGCTCCTAGTAAGTGTTTCCTTAACGTTTGGTCTGAAAAGAGTTGAATTGTCAAAAGAAGTGTTAGCATTGGACATCTTAAAACCTTCCACAAATTCACATTTAACTCAGCGTAACCAGCTCATGACCATAGTGTTCTAATGTCTAAGGCATAACAGTGGTATTTGAATAATAAATATGAAGTATACCAATCCAACAAACAATGTAAAAACCTACAAACCACAATAATATCAATAACCAGTCAGCAAAAAAATGCTGAAATACATCAGGCATCACAAAGTGTAACTACTGGTTGAACTCTCATGGGCTAACGACTGTTAAATTTAAACAATGAAATTATTAGTCGACATAATCAGCTATTCAAATATAATTGTTAATATTGTAAATACAGTCAAGTTAACTAATCGCAATAATTTCATCTCATAAGAGTTTTTAGTTTTAACAAACATAAAATGTTACAATTCTCATTAAGACCAGGGAATGAAAACGCATTCAAGCCTAATTGCCATTCAAGTTCACGTACTTCAAGAAGTACGGGGTGAGGACCACCCCTAATATCTGGCACTAACTGGTCTATAGCTTGGAATCCAAAAGTGTGCTCTTCATTTAAAGAAATATGCTTTGCTAGAGCGTTTTCTTTTCTATTTTTACTAATTGCATATGAGTGTTCATAAATTCTCTCACTAAACTTCCTGTCCGTTTTACCTATGTAAAACGCCAGACAAAGATTGCAAGTTGCTAAGTAAATAATACCTTTGGATTCACAATTCAGTTTATGATTAATATAAAACTTGCCAGTATCTCTTACTCTAAATGAGTTATCAGTTTTTTATATACCTACACATCCTGCATGCCCTGCATGTAAATGTTCCATTAAGTCTCAAACTAGGCTTAGTGTTTTTAGCTTCAAAGAAGCTTTTTAAATTGACTCCTCTTCTATAAACAATTTTAGGTGACTGTCCAACTCTATCCATTAATAAGTTGTCCTTATGTAAAAAAGACCAATTTTTATTAAGAATAGATTTTACTTGTTCACTGTCATTATTAAAAGTAGTTATAAAATATGCTCTACAAAAGGCTGGCTGCCTAGCTTGATAGTGTGTGTCAATTTCAGTAGAATTAGTCAGAGTGTCATTCAAGGAAGAGACCAGTTGGTTAATGTCAAAAGTACTAAATACTGTAGGGGTCCCCTCAAGTTGTTGCTCTTGAACAACTGTACTTAATGGTAATAGTGGTTGAACAACCCCTCTATGACGTTTACTACTAACTTCTTCAGTTAAGTCATCAATTAGAGAAACAGGGTAACCTCTACTGAGAAACATGTCCTTTAAGACTTTACATTCAACAATAAAGTCATATTCACTTGAACACATTCTAGCTGCTCTTATAAGTTGTCCTTTAACTATAGAACGTTTTTGCATGTGTTGGTGCGCACTAGAATAGTGCAAAAAAGAGTTACAATAAGATGGCTTTCTGTAAATCTTAGAAAAAAATCTCCTATTTGTTATGTCCTTCATCAGATTAACATCCAAGTAGTCAATGCTAGCAGAATGAAATTTATAAGTGAACTTGAAAAATGTAGTAGTAGAATTAAAGTAATCAATAAGCTGTTGTGCGCCAATCTCATTCCCTTTAAGAATAACAAAAATGTTGTCTAAAAATCTGGTATAACATACCAGAAGAGTTTTTATTTCAGATTTATCAAAAATGAAAAGTTTTTCCCATTGTGCCATAAAGATGTTCGCTAAGCTAGACCCACAGGGGGAGTCCATGGCTACTCCCAGTTTTTGTAGGAAAATCCTACCATTGAACATAACAAAATTGTTGGTAAGTATAACATCTAAAAGTTCTGTCACCAGGTCAATCTCCCTTTGAGGTGCCTTTTTATTTTTAAGAAATAATGCTGTCCACTCTACTGCTTCTAAGTGGGGAATAGAAGTATATAAATCGACAACATCAATAGTTAAAAAGTTGTCATCTTGACTAACTACTAAGCAGTTTAAATTCTGTAGGAAAGTCCATGGATCTTTACATACCTGTGGTTCAAGTTTCAGGTATTTTTATAACATCGAGTCAACTAACTTTGCACATGGATATGTCAAAGAGCCTCTACTGTCGATGAGTGGCCTCATAGGAGGATTATGCCTGTCCTTGTGAATTTTAGGGATTCCAAACATAATTGGTGTTTTAGGGTAAAGAGTGTTAATATAGTTAAATGTGTCCAGATCTAGTTTAGCTTCTATAAACAGGTCACTAAAATAACCCCTAATCCTAGATTGTGCAATGTTCATTTCATTCACCGAGGACAGGCTATAAGCTGCGTTGTTTAGTACTGTTTCCATTTTTTCATTATAGTCGATGTCAAAGACAACTAAACCTCCACCTTTATCTGGTTTTACAATGCGAACTTGAGCAGACCTAAGCAATTTCAATGCTTGCAACTGTTCAACAGTAACGTTATTTTGTCTGTTAGTGTAGTTGCAAGCTCTTACTGAGGGTATATGCCTGATATCAAGTTCGCACACATTTTGAAATAAGCTTAAAAGTGGGTGGAGGGGAGGATTGAACATACTAGCTGGTTTAAGTGTGTTATTAAAATGCTCCCTATTGTCTAACAAAAACGATAAATTCAATTTCCTTACAAAACATTTTAGATCCATCAGAGTTTTGCCAATATTAATGTTTTTACTCAAAATAAATGTGTTACCTTTTGCTAATAAATCAATCAAGGAAGGTTCAATGGTAACCGATGAAAAGTTATAAACATTAAAATCCCCCTTAGAGTTAGTAAGAATAACTAGTTTACTAATGTCCAGTGGGGCATTTAAGGCTATCTCTTCCGGCAATTGTTCCACCTTTTGTTTCTCTGATTCTGAGGGCGACGTGGTCCAGGCATGGACCGAGTATTTGAGTCCTGGTGAAAATTTGTAGTGGGTCGGTTATTGTTGTTAACTTGCCCATTACATTGGATGTTATTGGAACGAAGTCTTTCACTTCGTCTCACTGTATCTGCTGTTTCAGTATTTATGTCCAGATTATCAGAAGGTGGTGTGGAGTCAACAGTATTATTAGATGTATTAAAACCAGTTACAGGTATCACAAGGTTGGTGTCCTGCCAGACCTGTGCTGAATGTGATCTAGGATATGCTGATTCATTGCTGTACGCCAAACAATCACGGTTCATTATTTTTAATTTTGTTGTTTCTAAGTCTATCCAGTAGTTGTTCGATACTGGTAAAAACTCTGCTATAGTCAAATCTATATCTAGCAAAGTCAAGGTCTACCTTAATGTCCTTGTCCAGATCGTCGACTTCTTTCGCAATGTTGTCAATCTGTAACAGGTAATGTTTGACCATTAGTTCCATAAGTTGGAATCCTTGTTGGTCAAATAACACAAGTAATTCTTTATGGAAAGGAGAATCTGGTATCAAGCCTGTTGGAAATTGGTGGAATCGGAGCCCCTTCGGCACCAATTTTTCAGAAAGGCATTGTCTGAAATACACGACTTCTAATTGAAGCTTTTTTAATTTTAGAAGTTTTGTGTCAAACAGCTTGAGTTTGTCAGCAATAGTGTGTATCCTCATAGGTGACAAAGTAGTATTACGAGTCGGTTGCTCCTGATTATTGGTGAACCCAAAAGACAGCTTTGCTGTATCGTTCACCCATTCAATAAATGATGGAACTCTGGTAGGCTCGTTAATACCTAAGTTACCTGTTTCAGGTGATGCCGGAAGATTAGCATTCAAACAAGGTTGTTGGCCTGGTGGTATCGAACTCACAGTGGCCTGAGGTCCAAGATCATGGGTGGATGTTGAGCTGGAACGATTTTTGGAGCAGACGTTTTGATGGTTCAATCCATTGACACAGTTATTAGTAACATGCTCACCATTTCGTTGCTTGTCAACAAAGTCTAGCCGAGAAGAAATGTTGTCAATACGCTGAGACAGCAAGTTAAGTAAATTAGATATGTCCGAAAGTTGCATATGTTGTGTTCCTCCGAAAAGGTTCGGACTAGCTGGGCTGTTGGGAGATCCAGTTGCCATGAAAACACTGAAACGTACAAACAAGGCAAAAAAAGCAAACAAACCAAACGAAAAAAGCAAGAAAACCAACAGCTGTAGACATGTACTATGCAGCAACCTCGGACAAAATGCTTTGACATACAGCTTAATATAAAAACTTTCACATTTTCATCACTCTAAGTAAAGTAACTTCTTCAGAAAACAAACAGCGGCTACACAGTAACCGCTAAATTTAAAAACTGTTACATAAGGTCATGTGATAGTAACAGACAACAGCTTAAAGACAAAGTGATCCAAAAATATTTAACAATACAAATGTAGTCCCTAATATTATTAATGACCTTATGTAACAGTTTTTAAATTCAGCGGTTACTGTGTAGCCGCTGTTTGTTTTCTGAAGAAGTTACTTTACTGAGAGTGACGAAAACGTGAAAGTTTTTATATTAAACTATTTCTACGTTAAAGCATTTTGTCCGAGGTTGCTGCATAGTACATGTCTACAGCTGTTGGTTTTCCTGCTTTTTTCGTTTGGTTCGTAAAATAAAATATCAAAATACAATCCTATTTTCAAAGCATTGGGAAGAAAAACGGAGTAACTTGACAGAAAATAAGGAATTAGCCACTGGAAACACCATAAAACTGACACCATTTAAGAAACTAATATACACTCAGATCATGATCTTCAATAATGCACACCATACACCTGTCCATCTTAACAAATTTAATCCATACCATACACCTGTCCATCTTAACAAATTTAATCCATACCATTACACCTGTCCATCTTATCAAATGTAATCCATACTATACAGCTGTCCATCTTAACAAATTTAATCCGTGCCAAACACCTGTCCATTTTAACAAATTTAATCCATACCATACACCTGTCCATCTTAATAATTTAATCCATCTATGTCATCTTATAGTCCTTTTTGTCCTAATAAAGAAGCTGATATGTTACATACCTTCTGGAGCTGCAAAAAATGTTTACAAACTGTGATGCTCATTGAGATTTCTCTTAGAAATAACAGGCTACTCAAAATCGACACTAGCATGGGAAACAGCGATACTACATATTTTTAAGAGCAATAATAATAGCGTCACTAAACACATCACTATAACGCTATGTGCCTTATTAAAATTTTACATAGACAAAAACTGGCTGGACAGATCCAAACTTAATTGGACAGCATACAAGAACACGGCAGAAAACATTAGCTAAGAAGCTGTATACCAAAAGTCAAGGAACCAGGCATATTATTGGAACTACTGTAAAGCTTTAATTGATATTTTATCATGAAGGGCAAAGTATGCAAATATACAAAGTTATCAAACACTCTCTTTAGTTAAAAGTAGTAACATCATTAACTAAGGTGACATTTTTGTAAATATGTATATAATGTATAGTAGTTTAGATTTTTTGGTGTATCATTAGGTTGGTGTTATGCTTTAAGATATACTCTTATTGTATTACCATAATGTATGGGTCAATTGCTTTACTATATTCATGCCTCATGACTGAATCATAACACAATCATAACTTCATGGTAATCCTTTGTTGTCAACTTCAGCTAATTTGAAAGTTTTTTTTTTTTTTGATCACAGTGTGTGATAGCTTAATAACTTGCTAGTGTTATGCAAATTGTAACATCAACAACTTCTATTGTACTGTATATAATTTTTGATTTCAAATTATGAAAAAAAATTAATAAAAAGATATTTGAGAACAAGTGTAACTGAAAAATCTGAAAAACTGAACAATCTGTTAACATTGAAAAATCTGCGAAATGTTTTATATTTTCTGTTTGTGTATAACATTGGCATCCACCAAAAACCTTGGCATGCACTTTCCTCTTGCTATCCCTACTATATGTTTCTCCGATTTTGACAAATTTGCAGGTCACACTTACATCTAAACTACAGCAATGTTACAATAAAATGGTAAGGTTTGCAATGAGTCTCCCTTACATGTCACACCACTGTACTGCCCTAAAACAAATAAACTGCATTGAATTATCTCATTACCTCACCTACACTCAGCTAATCATGTCCACAATCAAGTATACAATCCACAAAAATGCCCAGCCCTGAAAGGAATTAATCAACATTATGCACAATCAATGCAATTATGTTTACAAGACAAGCTTCTTCTTAAGATTCACACATCCAACTCAGCAGGAAATTACCAATACTCAATCACATACTCTCTCTGAGGTTATCTAATAACCTCACCCTCAAAAACAATCTTGAGAAATTATTGTTGGCTTCGCTCTTGCACAATCCATGGATAACCTCTCATAACGTAAATGTCATTTCTGATTGACATCTGTTAACTAAACTGGCATAAATATTTTTAACTGATACAATTCTACTCAACTACCTGAAAATATTTTTCATATCCCTACCCCATCTCCAATATCTACGTACAAGGTTATTTTTCTAGTTTAACAACTTTTGTCCCTTACCATTCATTATCTATTTTTTGACATTCTTGCTTAACATAAAAAACCTTTTCCTTACCCTGTTACTCATCTTCCACATCTGCTCACCCTTAATTTCTTGTATGTCTTTGCCACTCCACTTCTCAGCTCATCGCTGGCAGGAAATAAATTCAGTATTAACTATTCCACTACCAGTTTTTCATGCAAGTACAAAATGTAATCATTGCTAAATCCTCTACTTCCTCCTGGCTATACTATACTTTGAGCTCACAAATGCCCTAATTACATGTAATACAACTTAATAGTAAATTCAACTTTCCTTTTTTAGTCTCTCCCCACCTGAATAACTCTTGGCGTTATCTCTCCCACACTATAATTCTTATTTGCAAATATTTGCTGTCTTGATTCTATACAATTTTTGTACATGCCTAACCTTTGTAACTATGCATTTAATGTCATTCATTATGTCTTTGTGTTATGTTTGCAGTCTCTGTGGAGCTTTTTTTCCCAAACCTCCACTGAATTTTTTTTTCTGAACCGTTGGACTTTCCCACTTAAACAAGTATTAATAAGTAATAAATAAATAACTTTTTAAGTAAAATTGTTTCCAAACACTTTGAACACCGTAACAAAAGCTACTTAAAATTTTCTTTTCCCCTTGCATTTATTTCTCTAACAAACGACAACCTTTGATTCCTTTCTAGTTCTGTTGTACTGTCAAACTCATTATTATTATATTCACATTACATAACGCATTCTTATGTAGTGCATTCCTGTACCTACCTTTCCATATCATGAATGTACAACATTTAACTATTCTAAGTTGGTATTTTTTTTTCTCCTGGCATATTACAATAAATCATCCATGGTTAGCTATTCACACATCAATCATTTATACCCTTTTACCAAGCACAATCTTACCTCCAGTCTTATGCTTCATATTTGCTGTAACAGGAATTCTTTCATATGATAGAACCAAAAAAAAATGTTATGTTTTATTTTATTTGTATTTAGTTACCGGGAAATTTGGACCGGGTCATGCAAGACCTCTTTTCAGTGAAGGCCTGAGGAAAAAGTCTCCAAAAACATACAAAGGGATTACAGCAGACCCTTTGTGAGTACAAACAGTATTTGAGATATGGTGATTACAGATTCAACACAGAGTAGGCATCTAGGTGAACACAACAAGTAGCAGATGTGAAAGAAGGAAGACTGCAGTTGAGGAACTAGTTAGGGTGCATAGCTGTAGAAGAGTGGGAAGAGGAGGACATGGAGAGAAGAACAGCAAAATCGAAACGCTGACAGACATTCAGATTTAATATTTTTCTCCTGTGTTTTACAGAATGCCAGATCTTCATATCAAACCTGTTCCATATCATAACAAAAAATGCAAATATCTTCACTGTACCAAATTCTTCTATTCTCCAAATGTGTGCACATCTCACCTTTCTAAAGTGCAAACTTCCTACTATACTCATAAAGCACACTATCCTTCACAAAGCTGGTCTGTTTTCCTCTATTACTTTCCAGAAGTACCTCCAAATGTTCTGTTTTACTGCAGCATATAAACTCTTTTATTCACCCTCCAATATTTTTGCAATATTCCAAAAATTTATTGACACAAACAGGATTTATTACAGCTCTCCAGCCTTATCCTCTTTTATAATACAAATTCCCCCTCTCCATGAGGCTCAATCCAGAACCCTACAACTTCCTTCTAATCTGGAGCATTGCAAATAAGAAAAAAAAAAACGTACTTCAACTCTGTTATTTCTTGCAGCAGATTTATGATATGCCACATAATAAGTTCCTCACACTTAACAAAATGGACTTTTATGAAGTAAACCATTTATTTTTCTGCAATACCAAAGTTTTCAACATTTGTACTGCCTTTTATTTTCATTTCATAAGTAATTTCCTTTTAGTCAAACCGGATGACTTCCAGTCACCCAAAATGAATTCCTAACACCAGTTTTGAAAAATATGAAATATGTTTCTAATTATTTTCGGATTCAACGTTAACATACTTTCTGCTGCCTAATTTGTATGTTTATTGACAGAACCTTGTAGTCAGTGTTAGATAGGTTCTAAAGGTTTCTAATTTCCAAGGTAATTTTTTTCTCCCTTCATCCATAATCAAGGTAATACCAGAACACAGACAATTCTTTCTGAAATTTCCTTTCACATTTATTTATTCAAAACCTCATAGAAAATTAACAGACATTTATTTAACATTCCATAAAATTTGTATGTCAGCCTTTCCTCTCAAGGACTTTCTTTACTGGTTTTAAATCATGCTAGTCTTACCCACAATTCTCTCACACTTAATATCATGTCTAGTCTTACCCACAATTCTCTCACACTTAATATTTTCTATCTCATTCTTCATACGTTTATTTACCATTCAAACCTCATCCATTTTCCACCCTTTACTTCATACAAATGTCTCAAAAAATTCAAACCTCTTATAATTTCTGTGTATGCATTAATCTCTCATCCATTTACAGCCTTTATCTTTCAGTATAAACATACTACTTTTACATTAATCCTCAACAGTGGTAATTATTCCTTCTTCCTTTTCACAGAGCATGTCTTACTTTTGCACATTTTTGTTTTACATTTACACATCAACATAAAATGCCAGTCATCTTGGAGTTATTGTGATATTCCATTAATATACTATATATTCTCCTTAAAAGTGCAAGCTTTTTTAACTTAAAACTTTGTATTTCTACATTTCTTTCATTGCCATCCACTATTCCATTCACATACCATTTAATTCGTACACCTTTATTATCTTGTTTCATCTATAACACTACCAACACAGGCATATATGCACGTGTTCCTTTCGGCAATTTTTTTAGTGCGTTTCAAACTAAAAAACAAAAAAAAACTATCTTGTGGTCAGTAAAACTCCCTTTCACTGCCATTTATTAGCAATTTCCTTATATCACAAATACACATGCTGAAACCATCACTATCAGTCAACAGCAGATTACCTCTCCTCTTGTCATCACCATCATACCTATTTTATGTCTACCCCTTTTTTCTTAAAAGTGTTTTCTTTCTTTTTTCCTTCTGCTATCCTGTAGTTGAAGTCACCCAATATAATTTTAACAAATGTCAATTTCTGAAATAATTGTGATTTTTTTTAACTAAATCTTAAACATAATATACTCTAACAATGCTTTCTTCATTTCCAAAAACAGCACACATCAAGCAGAACCTATGTCCACCACTGCAGTATTTAAATAAAAGTTACATACTTACCATATATATATGTATCTGTGTTGTTCATTTTCATTCTTCCTCACTGAATGGGTCTTGGATCCGACCTCAGATCTGGCTCGGCCACATTTTATTCAGACTCCTGGATCCGACACTCAAGCTCCTTCTCTTACTCATAATGCCCCTTACTGCCCCTTACTCATAATGCCCCTTACTGCCGCATTACCTCAGATCAAGTTTGCTGTCAATACGTACCAAGTTAGAACATAACTTACAAAAAGAAAAGGGGACAGAACAGGGACTCAAACAGAAACAGTGTTTCCATTATCTTTATTACTTCACTCCCATAGAAAAAAGAGAGAGGGAAGGGAGGTGGGAAGCAGAGGAAGAATGAAAATGGACAGCACAGATGCAGAGTTATGGTGAGTACATAACTTTTGTATCTGATGCCATTTTCATTCATTCCTCAATGAATGGGACAGAATCCCTAGCTATGATAACCCCAGGTGGCCTCATGACAGGATTTCTAGAGTACCATAGAACTAAAGGCAGCTCTGTTTCTGGAAATGAGATCCAACTTGTAATGAGCAATAAAGGTATGAGCAATGAACCAAGTGACTGCAGCACAAATATCACTAAATAGAAGCTCTAGCCCAGAATACAGATGCTGCTGCCATAGATCTAGTAGATTGAACTTTAGGAGGTCTTGTCAAAGGCAAACCTCATAAAGAATTGTTGTTGTTTGTCTTTTGACTTTTCCCAGTTAGGGGTCGCCACAGCGGAACTCCGGTCCGCTAATGATTGACAGTAGATTTTCATGAATGCCGAGGTGCCAGCTCGACATCTAACCTTCAAGGAAGGCACACCCATTTACGCATGTCTTTCAAACGCCACCCAAACGCGGGGAGGACATGCAGACTCCACACAGAAGGCACTCCCAGCACTCCAGCCAAGAATCGAACGGGAGAACCTCTTGCAGTGAGACAACAATGTTACCGCTGCACCACCGTGGCATAAACATATGAAATACAATCCATTAGCCATTTAGCTAAGGTGACTTTAGAGACAGGTTTTTCCCAATTTGTTATGGGCAAAGGAAACAAACAGTTGGTCAGTTTTCCTAAAATCCTTCATTCTATAAAGATAAAAATGAAACTGTCTATCTATATCCAAAAGGTGAAGCACATACTCCCCTTTATTGTAAAATTTTGGAAAGAAGACTGGCAAATTGATTACTTGGCTGATGTTTGTCTCAGAGGTTATCTTTGGTAGAAAAGGTGGATTGGTACGTAAGGTGATTCTATCTTTATGGAAAATCAAATAAGGTGGTTTTGAAGATGGTGCTTAGAGTTCAGAAAATCACCTAGCTGAAGTAGTAGGAACTAGAAAGATTGTCCTTCAAGAGAGACATTTGAGATCAGAATTGGCTGAAGGCTCAAAAAGAGGTTGAGCCAAGTTCTGCTACATAAGTGTAAAATCCCAAGGTGGAGTAGGATCTTTAATTGGAGGTCTAAGCAAGAAGATACCTTTAAGAAATGCTTTACATAACCTGCATGAAGCTAGAGGGAAAGCATTTTCTCCAGTGTGATAATTAGAGATGGCTGTTAGCTGAATTTTGATGGTGGAAAAACTAGCACCTCCTTAAAAAAAAAACAAAGCAAGAAAATCTAAAACAGCAGGAATGGGAGCAGTAAAGGGATCTGATTCTCTCTGTTGTGTCCAATAAGAAAATCTTTTCACTTTACTCTTGTATATTTTCCTAGTCAAACGTTTCTTGGAGGATATTAAAATTTGGCAAACTGCTGAAGAAAGTCTGGACTGTCTAGCCATCACTGGAAATGGGAGAAACCATGCAGTCAACTCGAGGCTTAGAATGTCCAAGTGACTCATTCGTGAGGCATGAGATACCAGATCTGGACTGGGGTCTGGGGTCCGGTGTCCAAGGAGGACATAGAAGGTGAGACCACAGAAAGGGGAACCAAACTTAGCAAGGTCAAACGACGGCAAAGAGGACAACTCTTGCTTTTCAACCAGAGTGCTTTATGATGAAATTTGAGGATTAGAAGTAGGGGGGGGGTAAACATACAGAAGAATGGAGGACCAAACATGGATTACAGCGTCTCTCTGTGACTCCCTCTGAGGAGGAATTAGGGCAAAAAATCTGCTGCACTTGTTGTTGATGGGAGAGGGAAAGAGATCGCTGCAAGGTTGACCCATTGACAAAACAATCTTTCCACCACTGTATGGTTCAAAGTCCACTCATGAGGCATCAGAATAGTCCTGCTGAGCTTGTAGGCAAGAATGTTGGATTTCCCTGGTATGTGCATTGCTAGAAGAAAACAGTTGGAGAAGACTGTCCACTGCCAGACTCTCATTGCTTCTCTGAAAAGGGGGGGTAGGACCTGGTTTACCCATTTGTTGATGTACCATACCACTGATATATTTTCTGCCTGGATAGCAATAGTCACTAGAGAAAGAGAGTTCTGAAAGGCCTGCAATGTTAAAAGGCCCACTCATACCTCTAAGATGTTTATATGTAAATTGGTCTCTTCTAGGGACAAAGCGCCTTGAAGAGTTGTTCCCAAGAAATGCCCCCCCCCCCCAGATGTGAGGCATCCATGGTGAATATGACCCTTGGGGGAAGAAAAATAAAGGGATGTACCTGCCAAACCTCATTGGACTGAATCCAGCAAAATAGGGAGTCTCTGCAAACCTGAGAAAGGTTTATAGGATGGTTCAAAGCCTGTCAAAGAATTGACCAGTGGACTGCTAGAATCCATTGGAAAATCCACATGTGAAGATGAGCAGTTGGTAGCAGGGAAATTGCCTCAGCCATTGACCATAACGTTTCAAGAACCAATTTTGCTGGGGAAGAAGGGTGTAGGAGAATCTGACTGACATGAAAATTCAAGGTGTGTACTCTGCTTTGTGGAAGAAAGGCCAACTGATTGATTGTGTCCAGGCGAGCTCCTATAAACTCTAAGACTTGAACTAGCTAAAGACAGGACTTGGGGAGGTTGACTGTGATCCCAAAGAACTGACACAACTGGAGTAAGTAGCCCCTGACTTTTTTGAGAAGATGCCTTGCTGAGGTGAGGAAGAGCCAGTCATCCAAATAAGGAAACATTCTGAATCCAAGCAATCTGAGATGAGCTGCTACCACTGCCATACAATTGCTGAACACCCTGGGGGCTGTGGTCAGTCCAAAGGGCAGGGCTCTGAACTGGTAATGACATGCCCACAGTTGAAGTGCAAATATCTCTGAGAGCAACTGTTCAACTTGATGTGACAGTATGCATATTGAAGATCTGTGGAGCACATCCAATCATCCTTCTGTATAAGAGGCAGTATGGACTGATTCGTAACCACCCTGAACTTGGAATGAATCTTTACAAACTAATTTAAATAACTGAAATCCAAAATGGGCCTCACGTCCTCCCTAACCCAATTCAAATGCAACCTGGACAATTGGATGAGGAGCAGGAAATTCATCCCTGGTTTGGCACCTATGTCTCTAATGGACACAAGCAACCTGTAAATGGTTCATCTCCCAGGCCCTAGCTTGTAAATGTTTCAATGCCAAAGCCCCTGCTTACACTTATCAAGGGTATCAGAACTTGTTAGAGATTTGGGACGCGTGGCTAAGCTTAAAAAGGCCCCTGTGATCATTAGTCTAGTAAACACTTACGAACCTATGAAGCATAAATGAGCTTTCCAAACTTGTCCATCACCCTAGACTCTCTATTAGGAGGATAGACAGAGAAGCTCTGTTCAACCAGCTCCATTTTTGTGGCTACCGCAACAACTATGGCATCTACAGGAACTACCTTACTCTAAAAAGGCCTGTCTTTGGGTGGAGCAAGGATCTTGTGCGGGAGACAGGGAACTGGTTCTACAGAAACTGGCTCCTTCCATGCCCAGCAGGAGATAAGATTAATAAGGTCATCTGCTGGGGGCATAACCCAAGACAGAGATGGGTCAGACCTGAAGGCTTCTTGGAATAGAGACTCCTCCTGGGAAGAGGGTTTGGAGGACCAACCAACTTTCTGGTGAAAGATCTCTAGAATGTCTGTGAAGCAGATGTCTTCTGGTAATAATCTGGTGGACCCTTCCCCTTCATCAAAGTCAGTGTCTTTGGTCAGGGATTTCTGTGGAGAATCTAAGTACCTCCTCTTACTGAATCTCTTCTGAGGAACCTCTTCAGTGGGATGGTCTGGAGAGGTATCGAAAGAAATGGGAAATTCCTGAAGTGGAACTGTCTGGAAGCTCATATGGGCCAGCTGTCCCTGTGGAACAGGCAGATGAGGCTCAGACGCTGGATCCAAAGGGTGGATGAGGTAAGGATCCAAAAAAGTAAGAGTCAAAAGAATTCTCAGATGAGAAAACACCCTCTCCACCACCACAAAGACCGAGGAACCAGGAAAAGCCATACTCAACCACACCAGAGCCATAACTCCTAGTGCTGCCAAGCTCCGACCCTGCCTGTACCTCTTATCAGAGGGAGGAGTTTGACACAAGCTGTCCAGCACCTAGGCTCTAACGGGAAGTGATGGCTCCAAGACTCTTGGAGTTGAAGGCATCCCCACCCAGATTCAGCACTGATGCTTCAGCTCTGAGACTCATCCTACTCAAGGGGAGTTGGCACTGAACGAGTCAGAGACATAGTCAGAGTAAAAAAAGAAGCTATCTTTAGAAAGGGTACAGAAGAAAACAGAATGAAAGTAGAAAGAATAGTAAATTCTATTTCTACTCACAAAAAACATAACACAACCCAGAGCTCGAGAGAGCACAATCCACATCTGAACTGTTTGAGCGGCAAATGAGATCTGAAGTAATGCAGCAGTGAGAGGCATTATGGGTAAGGGAAGAAGCTCGAGAGTCAGATCCAAGAGTCTGAAAGAAATGCAGCCGAGCTGGATCTGAGATCCATTTGTTGAGGAATGAATGAAAATGACCACATCAGATCAGTGGTACACATATCTTAACAGAATTGTAACACCCAAACATTCTTCTATTCCACGGCCCATGACAATCTTGTTTTTGGTGTTTTGTTTATGTCAGGGTGTGAATACTTATTTTTTTGATTGTTAATGGCATTATCCTTTCAGGGCTTAACTTCCATCTTTCTATTTGCATGAAAGCTCTGAAAGGCTTTTTGCCCAAATCTGCCTTTTAGTCAGCTCAGCTCGAGTTGCTTAATAGTTTGAGCACATGGAAGCTGCCCTGAAGCTTTGGAAGCTGGCTGGCTGCTATATACTATGCAGGATATAATCCATATTCCTAAGGCTACTAAAGCAGAGATCAATATGATAAACATCAAACAGTACACACTTGCACAAGTATTTTTAGCCTTTGACTGGAATTATAAGACTTGCTCTAAAGTTATTTCACAGTAAACTAAATTTTCAAGGATGGATGAGGCAACGATAAGTAGGTAGGGTAAAGTTAGCACTAATTTTGTCTAATAATATACTGATTATATTCCTGGGATCAGAATATGAGATATTATAAATGAGTTCAGTGCATCGCTGGACATTATTTCTTAATTTACTGACATCAGTGAAGAAAGATGCATAGTTTACTTTGGTATCTGTAGCAACCTTTAGCTCATACTCTGTTTTATATTTTCTACTAGTGATCTTAAGATCCCTGTCGGCATGTTTTAGTGTGGTCCTGAAATAGGGAAATAGGAATTTCTTACCACCTTTCATTTGTTTCTTTCTTTTGTTATACAGTTTATTAATATGGAAGATTATCAGGAATACTTATTCCTGAATTTATCATTGTAATTAGGGCTTTTGATGCAGCTGTTTGGGTGATGGTAAAAGCAGGAGGTGAATGCAGCAGCACTATCAGTAAGGTCCATTTGCGGGGATTGTAGGTACTTTTGAGTCGATCCTCTACAAGATGAAGTAGGTTTGCCCTGAAGAGGTTTCTAAAGATGGTTGTATTAGGTGATGTCTGGAACCACTAGCAAGGCATAGAAAATGATTGATTTGTGTCAAATTTGACCAGGGATGAGGAGAAGCTGTGTGGGGTACAGGCTAGGGATAGGTTGGTCATGGATATTATTGCCCCTAGATGGCAATTTTACAGTTTGTTCCAGTGCATTGGTATTAAAGTCTAGGAAACACTGAGCATATCCATTTTAGAGGTGTAAGTGTACCAAATTAACATTTGGGTAAATGAAGATCCCTAGCAAGAAAGTATTTAGTTTGATGTTTAACAACATAATAGTGTTAACAGGACATTAATAGGGATCCGAAGCTACCAATGAAGTAAAACTTGGTTTTAAGGGTGATTTGAGTTTCTAGGAGTTCCTAGCTTTGGATGCAAGTATTATGATGTGAGGTGATTGTACATCTGCCAAATACAGGCACCTTCCTACAGTCATCCAATGGCCTGAAAGCATGAAAAATGATAAACTCTGGTATACAGGGAGTGTTTTCATTGCAGTGAAATCATGGTTCTGTCACTGCAAAAACACGAATATGTTCAGATTGGAGGAGGGCTTTAAATTCTTGCATCTATTTAGACCCAAAGCACTGAGTAGTGCATCACCACTATGTCTGTACTTCAGTTCGAGTTTACTATGTAGGAATGTCCAGAAAAGGGAGTTTGCCTAAAAAGGAACCATGGAAGCAGCAAAACCTTTAGCCAGTATGTAGAAGCTCTGAGATGAGAAATGCAAGCCACCACTGTTAAAACAGGAAGTCTTATCTAACATCTAATCCAAGCCCAACACATATCAGATCTCCTTAGAATGATATCAACTGCTTAGCCAATTGTTAAAGCCAGTTATCTTACACTGTCATATAGACATCATTCTTGATGAAGGCAAGATACTACTCATGTCCTTTGATATCGCTAACACATGCATGATAAGTTCCATCAAGCGTCTCTTAATGTCTGAGTGGAGTACCTTATATCATTCACTTCCACATGGGCCACCACTACACTGCCACCACTACACTGTAGCCATATTTGTCTTGTACTAATGGACCTTAGGTATATTGAGTCATCACAGTTCCTGGTACTGGACAAGCAGCTTACAGTCCCACTGTCTTTGCCCAGTTTGGTTAGCGTAGAGTCTGTATGGTTAACTATTAGGGTTCCCTGTTGCTAAAACAGTTCCTTTGCATGGAGGCATGCCCAGTAGGCTTTATGGACTTAGGCCTGCTTTTCTGGTGATTCTTGAGCGACCTGCGTGGATATGCAGTATGAGTGAGTGGAGGTGTAGCAAGAGTTGCATTGCGTGCTTGAAGTTGGGATCTTTTAGAGCATGTTCTAGAAGAGTTTGGCAAATTTTTCTTTACAGCCTTAGCATAAGTTATTTTCCTAGTGGTATGTTGTGATTTATATAGGGCTGTGCCAGTATGATTCTTACTGACATTGGACTGATATAAGAGGCTTTCCATCATGTTTTCTTTTTCTTTTATATTTACATCTCTTACACATTATACTATTAATTGGTAGAAGCAGTCAACTGTCGGCAAGTATAAGGCAGTTGCTTCACTACCATAGAACATCTAATGTGATCAGTCTGGCAACAGATGGAGTAACAGCAGATTGCTGAGCCATGTTGCCAGACAGGGGAGAACTATGGTTGGCTGTAGTACTCAGGAGTTGGAAGGAGACTACTATAGCAGCCCCTGAGTATTCCTTTAGAAGTACTTAGGTTAAATGGTAGCTAATCTCACAATATTTAGTGAATGGACAGAATTAGTTTTGCCAAGAATGATGGCTAGTGATGATTTGCCTGTTGGCTACTTCTTGTACTAGTGCTGGTCTCACCACAGCCAAGTGCAACAAGGAATCAATATCCCTTTTCCAATTCTCTCACCAGAAGCAAAACTGTAGCACTAATCCCAATATAGTACCTGAGAGGAGGGTCTCAAAGGCTCTTTGGTGATCAGCAGTTTCATCCTTGATGTTGCAGGAGTCTATAGGCTTGTTGTAACCTTCTCTTGCCAGATGCCCAAAACAGCATGTACAGCATCTTAGCACAACAGAAAGACAAGCTAAACAATGCTCCAAAGTTAAAACTGAAGAGGTTTCCACCAAAGCAATGATCAGATCAATCATCTTGTGGTTCAGGGTTTGTATGCCACTGCATCATATATGACTCGAGTAAAATGCCATCATTTCTACACCAGCATTTCAGATTTCTCTCTAATACTGGCATCCACTTCATGTTCTCCTGCTTTTGTCATTCTTCTGCCTCTCTTTCACAATAAATGGAATATGATTAAAGAAGGAGATTTCCTCACTTTCTTAGCCAAACATTACTTCAAAGCGTTAATGAAATATGCCAAATGCCTAGTGGGCCAAATGCCTAGTGGGACTATTCTTGTCACCAAGCTAATCCTTGTTTCACTGCAATTTCTGTTTTTTATGTAACAAAAACTATAAGTTTCAAGACAGCATATAAACCATGGAAGGAAACCCTTCCTAGTGACCAGTACTTCACACTTTGGGCAACCTGCACATCAGTGTTGGTGGACTTTGTAGTTTGAGATCAGAACAAGTAGTTCCCCATATCCTACTTGACTCTGCCTAGAGATAACACTCCCCAACTTATCCCACGTTAATGCCTGTAAACAGGGTTCTACTACATCCTTCAGAATGCCAGAACACATGCAGATGAACCATCATGAGCAGTAGTGGCAGCTCTTTGGTCCACTTTGCTCCAGTGCAAGGTATCAACCTGTGGAGATGAGGTAGAACCTACAGGCTTGTGAGTTTATAAAAGCACCAGTGAGCCTAAGAAACATGGACTGAGTGGCAGGAGACTTAACAGGGTAAGCATACTGTCACATCAGTCACTCCCATTTAAAACAAAAGCAATGCAAAAAAAAAAAAAAACACCTTTAATAGCCTGCTTAATGCACTTATGCAAAAATGTTTCTTATTATATCAAAGCCTGACCCTTTTACAGAAGAGAAGAAGAGAAAGATGCACAGTTCTCAACTCTACTTCTAAAAATACACAATCATTTCTTATATTAAAAAGCCATGCCGACAGGTCTTCACACAAAGTCCCCAAAACACAGTAATGTACAAAACGTACACTAAAATACTGTCAGAAACTCCTCAGAAGTAAAATTAGTCTGACAGAAACAAATGACAAGTAAGTTGTCACAGCATGAACACAAGCACTACATGTCCTGCCATTGTGCCATAAACAAATAAATAAATACATACATACATACAGCATTTGCAAAAAGTGATACATTTCCACATCAAATAAACCACCACACTAGCTGAACCTTAAAATAGCGGTCCCAGACAGAAAACAGACAGCAGTTAAGAACTACTGGGTTTCTTAAAGGGACATATACACAAGGTAGAAGTAAAAGTAAAAAAAAATAATATGTATATTTATATGTATAAATATTTATTAAACACATTAAAAATAAATATTTTCTGTGTATAAGTGTTTCCCTAAAGGGGTCTCATTTGGCAGAAAAGAGTACTGGCTGCAGCTCTTATAAAGCCTCTGAGCTGCTTCTTTACACAGTGGCAAGAAAGCACTTAAGAGATTCTACTCTGATGGCTGATTTTCCCTCCTTAGGGCTGCGCAATCAGCAGTCAGTGTGGAAATGTGAGAGAGAGACACAGCTTTTGGAAGCTGGTCAGTTGTGTCTTGGGCAAGACACAATCCATATAGCCTAACGGGTACTGCAGTAGTGAGAATGATGAACATCTAAGGTGACCATGAGGCTTGAGGGAGTAAAAGAGGTAGAACACTTTGTAGGGTTAGCATTCTGAATGTTGGGACTATTAAGTATTTGTTTAGTTCAGACAGGTCTAGAATGGGCCTCTGGGTTCCTTCCTTTCTGAGCACCTGAAACCTTCTTGAGTAAAACTCTGTGCACTTCTCCTCTACTGGCACATTTTCTGTGGCTCATTGTCTTACCAAGCTCGTTAAGAAAAGTGGCGCTAAGACAGCTTGCTCTTTTAGAACAGGATGAAGACCCACAAATGTGTGTCTGCTTAAGAATTTCAATTTGTAACCCTATTCAAGAAAGTTCAGGATCAGTAGATCTTGGGGTTATCTTCTCCCACTCCTTTAAAAACAGAACCATTTTCTTCTTTTCTCGGCTTTTCCCGGTTAGGGGTCGCCACAGCGGATCACCGTCCGCTCATGATTGGCAGTGGAGTTTTACAGTGTCGAGTTGCCAGCCAGGCGGCCAACCTTCCACAGAAGGCACACACATGCACACACTCGTGCCTAGGGCTAATTTAGTGTGTCCAATCCACCTACAGCATGTCTTTGGGATGTGGGAGGAAACCAGAGCACCCGGAGGAAACCCACGCGATCACAGGGAGGACATGCAGACTCCGCACAGAAGGCACCCCAGCCGAGGATCGAACTGGAGAACCTCTTGCTGTGAGGCGGCAACGCTAACTGCTGCACCACCGTGGACAGAACCATATGACCCCCTATTTGTAAAGGAGGAGGAGAAGAAGAAATGTTCTTGTTTAAGCGCAGGGACAGCTGAAATGAAAGTTTCTGGAGAGGGGAATAAACAGCTTGCTAGAGTCATAGCTGTTCCCTCTGAAAGTTACAGCCTGAACAGCTGCCAGGCCTGTTCTTATGCTTTTGTGTCATTCTTTCCCAATCTTGACTTCTCCCCTTTCTGATCTTTGCCTTTTTCCTGCTATGAGAACAAAGAGCCACATTTTTAAATGGTAATTCCTGTTGAATGTTGGAGTCTGGAAATGAAAAAAATACTGGACCAACTGAATTGACTTTCCTTTTTCCTCTAGTCACGAACACTTTCTCAGCAGTGTCTGAAAAGTGGTGTCATTACCTAAACTGCATTAAGGAGCTGTGACTTAACACAATCTATCACAGGCTCCGTCTTCGGCCAAGCATGTTTCCAAATCACTGACCCTATAGTTGCTGCTTTGCATGATTCATCCAGTGAATCATAACCACACTTTTTGACATACTTGGCCACTTGACAAGAAAGGATGCACAAGTGTAACATCTCCTGCTTCAGGTGCCAGTCACTGATCCCCTCTCTGCCTTAATCCTTAGCTACTCCAGGAGTAAAACTTGGAACATAAGCATATATATCTGGCAGTTAAGGTCCAAAAGCCTAGTACCGACCTATGAACCTATAGGGGAATCTTTTCTTATCTGAAATTTCTTGAAGAAGGCTGAAACAAGACTGACAGAACTTTGTTCAGCATACAAATGCAGACAGACTGCAACAAGAAGGATGTGAAGACAGCATCCTCCAACAGCCCTCTGAACATCCAAATAGTAAGGAGTTACGTAAAGCCAAAAAGGGGAAGGTAAAGTTCTGGATGTCAGCCCTATGTTGTACTGTGTTTAGAAGGTATCTGCTTAGATCCATATTCAAATGCAATAATGATTCAAATCTTATTCAAATACTGCAATCAACTTGGTTGCATCAATTTATCTCACACACTGTTTAAGTACACCTTTAAACTGATGTAAGCTACCCATTGTCAGGTACTGCAATAATCTGCTCCTAATGATAATTATGCTTATACAATACATGACTCTATGCACTGCCTTTGTGCTTTGGGCCTAGGTCATGGTTGAAAGGGGTCACGCACCAGTGTACTTACCTGGTTAACAATTAACTAGCTAAATAAATAAACAAATAATAAAAATGACGGTTAACATCAGCGAAGACTATGCATGTTTGTCTTGTTAAAGAAGAAGAAAACAGAATTACATTGGAATAGTCTTGCTTTGTTATAAGTGACAGTTTTTTAACCAAAGAAAGGGTACAGAATGATCTGAGTCCATTTGAAGGAAAAAAAACATCTGTTGTCCACACTTTGCTATGAGGACAGAAAGAAGTAAAAGTCCTGAATAAAACTGTTGTTATAAACTCACATGGGGTAATTGGCTAGGCTTAAAATGGTCCACAAGGGCAATTAGCCTAGAACTAATCTATGAATCTATGAACCTATATGGCAAATAGGACCATTTCTGGTAGGCCCTACATTTGCACATTTTCTTGAGAAACACTTGCATCTAACTTCAACTTGCTGACCACTGTTATCTTCTTAATTGCAAACCTGAAACATGATTTGCTGCAAGATGTAGGCTGAGTAGAAATGCTGTATCCCAGATTCTGATACTCCACTGCACAGCTAAATTAGGTATAACTGTCCACTGTGATTTTCCTTGCGTATTTATAATTTTGTTAACTAGGCTAGCTCCACATCACAAAGCACATTCTCAGCTGTGACCTCAGGAGAAAAAAATAAATACAGATTCTTTATGTAAAACAAGAAGATGATACATACAAAGTTAACATTGTTCTGTGTCTCCAATGATATTACGTTTTTAAAGTACAAAGTAAACTAGGTCCGTCATGTTAAATATAAAGAAATCAGCACTGACTTGACAACAAAATAAGACTTCCATATTGTTCTGACTGAAATTTGCTTTGAAAAGCTATTATTGTCAGTGAACTGCTTTCAACTCTTAACATTAACATAAAGATACTTCCTGCTAATTTCACCTGCCTTATACTAGTAGACTGCTGAGGTGGGGTCCCCAGGCACAATCAGGAAATATCTGTTAAACACTGTATCCTAGATGGGGGATAAATTTTGCTAAGACTGTACACAAAGAATAAATTCATTCTTTATGTACTGCGGAATAGGAATTCTATCCAGTGGATTTTTTCTTGGATCCATAGGTAATGCCACTAAGTCTTCTTCATATGGAGTCTTGCATGAGTTAGCAGAAGGGAAGGAGGCAAAAAGAAATTAACCCTATCACTGAAGAAAACTGCCTTTCTGGGATCTCCTGTTGCCAGGCAAAGTGGGGATTGTTTGAATCTCTCCTTGCTTGTCATGGATAGGAGAAATCTACAGTAGGATTAAATTTACAATTATCCATACAAACATTATTGATATTGAGGGGTTTAAAGATGATTGTTTTAGATTTTATCATTAAACCCAGAGTCTGAAAGAGGGAAGTGGTCTATTCTGTGGGGTGACAACAGTTTTGTTGCCTCTGCCTCACTTTTAAACAGTCATCCAGATAGGAAAATGGTAATGTTTTGTTTAGTAGGACACGCAAACACCAGAGCTAAACATTTGTTGAATACTTTGGAGGTTGTACACAGGCCAAATGATAGAGATAAAAACTGAATGTGATGCTGTGTTATCTGGGATCTTAGGTACTTCCTGAGAGAAAGTCGGCATTTGAAGGTAGAAATCTTCAGTGTTTAAAGTTGCCATGTAATAATTTTACTCCATAGAAGAAGGAAAAAAGTGTCAACAGATCCAAAAGACTAAAATATTTTGCATCTGTGATCTTGCTCAGATCAGATTATTTTTTTTGATCCCTCCACTGTCCTTCATTGTACCGGCCAGACAGCCCAGTACCTGTTCTTGCCAGGTTTACCAGCTCTCTACTTGCCCCACCCCACAAGACTTTAATCCAGGTTCGCTGAGGCCATTCATGGAACTAGGCATCCGAGGGCTTGGTATGTCTGTGCATCCACTGGGGGGGGGGGGTGGGTACTTATGACCTACATATTTTTCCTCCCTTCCCTTGTGGACCTAATGGTATACCTGGGGGGGTGGGCAGTTGTATGGTGTGTCACCCTGACTCTGCAGCAGCTTATCTGTGTCTCCACCCTATACCCCTCTTTAGGCATGCCTACCAATGTGCCTTACCCTAGCCTGAACCAGTGATCGACAGGCACTGTAAATGTCCATAGGTCTGCCGACCCTAGGATTGAAACACTCATCCGTCCCTGCTGCTCCATCAGTAGCCCAAGCTGCTAACTGCTAACTGAACCCAACTCAGATGACTGAATCAAATCAAGAAAATGGAGCTAATGATGAAGGTGCTAGTTCCAGGGTGCCTTTTCCTGAGGGGTAGGGGCAGCAGTAGATGAATACTTAGAAGAGTTTCTTTCTGAATCCCTTACCCGAGGATGGCAGATCGAGAATTTTTGGTATGGTTTTTAGATAAGAAAATTTAGGTCCAAATGGTCGACAGGTAACATTGCCAATTAAGGGTCCCAGCAGTCCACACAAGATAATCTGTACACTTCAGTGGCTAGGCAAAGTCAAATTGCTCCTTCTTTTACTTCTGGAAAGGTGGAACTATGTGACCAAGACCTTAATTTGGACCAATTTTTGGCCTCCATGGCAGTGAGTTAGAGTGAGAGTCCCACTCTTCCTGGTTCCCACATCATGACATATGTTCCCTTGAGTATTAAAGAAAAATCTATTGGGGGACTATTATTTATTTATTTATTTTATTTATTTATTTTACATTTGTTAACCGGGCTAGTCTGGCTGGATACATGTCCATTTTCAGCAGAGGCCCGAGGAGAAAAGCTCCACTATCAGACTAAGACACTACAGTTTACGAAGTCACTAATTAACTAACTATAAAAATAATGTAATAAGGCAAAATACAAATGCATATACAGTTTTCCTGGACTAGTCTGACTAGATGACAATTAAAATTCAGTCAAGGGGCTGAGGAGAAAAGCTCCAGTATCATAAAAAACAATTTAAAGTTAAAAAATATCACTAGTAACTAGTCATGACAACAAATCAGGTATTGGCTAAAAGCATGAAAACGGTTAATATACAGTGTTAAATATGCAGGTTAGTAGTGTAACAGATATTATGTAGTTAGAGATAAGGAAAAGGCAGAAATGAAGTAAACAGAATGTGGAAAAAAAATACAGTTTCTGTTTGGTACAGGTATTATGGACTTAGTAAGGCTAAGGAGTAGCCAGTAGGGAAAGGAGAGGGGGAAAACAAAGATAGTGAAAAATGCAAAAGGTAGCAGGATTATAGGAGGTCAGCTAAAAGAAGCAAGAGACAGAAAAACAGATGGTCAGAGGGGGAGTCAAACAGAAATTTGAACAAAAGAGTGATGGTACAAAAAATGGGACTGTGGAAGTCAGTTTAAGTTAGAACAGAAGAGCAAAAGTACACAGGAGCAGACTGGAGAGAGTAATAAATTTGCTGAGCTCAGTCAGGATTGGAGCAGGGGCATAGCCAGTGAATTAGTAGGTGAGTTTTTATCTGTTTTCTGAAAAGGTGACATGAGCCTAGGGAGGTCAGTTCTGTGGGAAGTTTATTCCAATAAGAACCGACAGTGTTTGCAAATAAGGAATCACCTGATTTATTATGAGATTTCAAAGTAGTCACTAGTAGCTTGTTGGCTGATCTAAGTGTAGTGAGATTTTTATAAGGTGTATTGAGTTTATTTAGTATGGGTGTGTTGGAGGGGTAATGTAGAATTTTAAAAGTGATGATTAGTTGCTGTAGGAGTATTAGGTTTGGAAGTTCAAGCCAGTTTAGTTTCTTTAAGTTAAGACAGTGATGAGTTTGGAATAGAGAGCCAGTGGCAAATCTGGCTATACTGTGGTAGGCGGTATTCAGTTTCTGAAGATTAGCTTTAGATATGTTGATAAAGGAAGGAGAGGCATACAATAATGTAGAAATGAGGTGAGTTTGGGCGAGCCACTCGGGAAGTAGCAGTAAGAAAGGGCTTAAGTCTGTAAAGGGCACCAATCTTTTTATTGACTGACTTGATAGTTAAATCAATGTGATAGTCAAAATTTAGCTGATTGTCTATGGTGACGCCTAGCAGTTTAGTGGAATAGTCAGGTTTGATGACAGTGCCATTACAGGATACAATGGAAAAAGTGATTGAGGTGGATTTAGAGGTTGGGGTGAAAAGTAGAAGTTTGGTTTTTTTGGGATTTAGGAGGAGACAGATATGTTGAAACCATTTTTCTGCTGCAGTGAAGACCAATTGGGTAGCAGAGTGGAGTTCTGCTGGGGAAGAAGCAGAGCAGATGAGAGTGGAATCATCTGCATACTGTATACAAGTGGATGTCGGGAGGGAAGTGGGCAGGTTATTTATGAAAATAGAGAAAAGTAGGGGACCTAGGATGGATCCTTGTGGGACGCCAATAGTAACTGGGAGTTGAGAGGATAGATGGCTGTCCCAGAGGACTGCTTGTTTTCTATTAGTCAGGTATGAGTCGAACCACTGTAATGCTTGTGAATCAAGTGAGAGGGATTGTAAGGTATCGAGGAGAAGTTTATGGTTGACCATATCGAAAGCTTTTGAGAGGTCCAAGAATAGTGCAGAGGAGAACAGGTTGTTATTGCGGTTTTTATTGATAGAGTCAGTGAAGGAGAGAAGGGCAGTTGAAGTACTGTGGTAGGGTCTAAAACCATGTTGTGAGTCTACAAGCAAGTTGTTATTCAAGAGATAATGTAGAAGTTGATGGTGAATGCAGCGTTCCATTATTTTGGATAGAGGAGATAGAAGGGCAATAGGCCGAAAATTGGAGAGTTCGTTGGAGTTTCCTCCTTTATGGAGGGGAATAATATGGGAGATTTTCCAACAGGATGGGATTTTGGATTCAGTTATAGTTCTGTTTATTAAGATGGAGACTGGGTAGGCTATTTCGGTTGCAGCTAGTTGCAGATATTCAGCTGGAAGCTTGTCTGCAGAAGGGGTGCAGGGTTTGAGTTTAGATAGTAGTTTACGTATATAGGTTGTTGAGACGGTATTAAACTTTAGCATGTGGGTGCTGTTTTTAGTGGGGGTAATTTGGAGGGTTGGGGGGGGGTCATGGTGCTTGCAAGTGAGGTGACTGTTTGAGAGAAGAAGTTGTTGAAAGTGTTGGCTATTATGTTAGGTTGGGTTTGTGCTAGGCTAGCTGGGGTAGGTGTTTTGGTGTTGCCTGGATGGAGTAGTTTGTTTATTCCTGACCAAAATTGTTTTGGGTTTTGGTGTTGGTTTTGTTGGTATTGAAGGTGGTAGTTTTTCTTGTCCAGATAGGTAAGCTTCTTTGTTTTGTTTCTCAGATGTTTGAAGTTTTGATGGTCAATTGGGTTTTTTGTGGACCTCCATTTAGACCATAGTTTATTTCTAGCTCGCATAGTTTGTTTAGTTGTTTTAGAGAGCCATGGGGCTGCTTTGGAACTGACTCTGACTAAGCGGGATGGGGCATGCTGGTTTAGAATTTGTAGGAAGGTATTGTTGAAATGGGTTACTGCTTCATCTATTGGGAGGTATTTTAGAGTTGACCAGTTATATTCCTTGAGTTCATTTTGAAAGGATGCTAAGTTGAATTCTGTTTTGTTGTATTTGGTACGATAAGTAGTTAGTTTGGGATTGTTGAATTTTTGTTTAGTGATAAAGGTAAGGAGGTGGTCGCTGATATTGTCAGGGAGTATTCCTGTTTTATAGGAGAGGGGATTGTTGTTGGTCAGTATCCAGTCTAGAATGGTTTGTTTGTGGGTGGATTTATTTATTCTAGTAGGGGAGTTGATGGTTTGATGAAAGTTAAAGAGATTAAGGTGAATGGTGGGTGTGGGGGATATGCAGGAGTTCCAGTCAATGTTGAAATCACCTAAGATTATGGTTTCTTGGGGAAAGCTACAGGAGACCCAGCTTAGGATATTTTCTAGGGTATTGATGTTCTTGCCTGGGGGGATGTAGGAACATATTATGTTTATAGCCTTGGATTTATTAACTTGGAGTTTGGTACAAAGTATTTCAGCATTTGCTGGGAGGGGGGCAAGGAGTCAATTAAGGCTACCTGAAGTTGGGATTTGTATAGGAGGGCCACTCCTCCGCCCTTTTTATTAAGACGATCTTGCCTTAAGGTGCTATAGCCTGGGGGAGTGAATTCGTTGTCTTTGGTACTGGGTTTAAGCCAGGTTTCAGTGAGACAGAGGATATCAAAGGCATAGAAATCAATTAAGGCATGGAGTTGTGTGACTTTGTTGTTAATGCTACGAATATTTAGGTGAGCAATAGAGAGGGAGTCAGTGGAGAAGGGTGAGCTAGTATAGTTAGCAGTTTGGTTTGAAGGGGTGTGATTGAGGAGGGTATTGGGACCGGGGTTGGGGTGGATGTCCCCATGTATCAGTAAAAGTGTTTGTGTGGTTTGAAAGACTTTTGTGTATTTAATGGGTATTAGATAGAACCGTTTGGAGGTTGTGAATCTGTAATGGTGTACTTTATGGTAGAGAGGGGGAAGGTAGGGACAGGTTGAAAGTATATTAATATGAGTTTGGTCAGGTAGAGGAAGTGTAGTTGTAGTATGTTTGGCTAATACAGGAGCTTGGCTAAGCCTAAGATGTTCGTAGGAGGTAAGAGTGTAGTAGTAAAGCAGGATGTTAAGGAGAAGAAGAGGAAAGATTGAGTTAAGGGTTAAAGGCATGTTTTTATAGAGTGTGAGGCTAGTAAGTGTAGGACTGCACGGTATATAATAATAGGGTGAGGTAGTTTAGATATGATTCTGGAGAGAGGGTGTGGTTTTAGGAGTAAGGAGTTAATTGGTAGATGTACAGGAAATAGTGATAGGTAGTTAGCTAATTAGGGGTGTGTCTAAGTAAGTTTAAAGGTAGGACCCCTGGGGGTGGGTGGGAATTGGGGGTAGGGTGGGGAGCGGAGTGAGCGTAGCGAACGGAGCGGGGAAGAACAGGACGACCAGTTGCAGAAAACAATCAGGCAAGAAG
Source organism: Protopterus annectens (assembly GCF_019279795.1). NCBI lineage: Eukaryota > Metazoa > Chordata > Ceratodontiformes > Protopteridae > Protopterus > Protopterus annectens. The sequence goes on along the minus strand of NC_056728.1, from coordinate 344,077,967 downwards.
AGAGAAACAGGTGTAAAGGTAAGGGTGAGCTCAACAGTAGAGAGTTTGAGGAGATTGTATGGTAAGTGGGGGGTAAATGAAATAGTACTGGGTAAGATAGAGTGGGGATGGGATAAGATAGATAGACTACATAGACATTTTTGACTTAATTGATACAGAAGGCATTCAGAGAGTTGCAGAAAACAATCAGGCAAGAAGAGAGAAACAGGTGTAAAGGTAAGGGTGAGCTCAACAGTAGAGAGTTTGAGGAGATTGTATGGTAAGTGGGGGGTAAATGAAATAGTACTGGGTAAGATAGAGTGGGGATGGGATAAGATAGATAGACTACATAGACATTTTTGACTTAATTGATACAGAAGGCATTCAGAGAGTTGCAGAAAACAATCAGGCAAGAAGAGAGAAACAGGTGTAAAGGTAAGGGTGAGCTCAACAGTAGAGAGTTTGAGGAGATTGTATGGTAAGTGGGGGGGGTAAATGAAATAGTACTGGGTAAGATAGAGTGGGGATGGGATAAGATAGATAGACTACATAGACATTTTTGACTTAATTGATACAGAAGGCATTCAGAGAGTTGCAGAAAACAATCAGGCAAGAAGAGAGAAACAGGTGTAAAGGTAAGGGTGAGCTCAACAGTAGAGAGTTTGAGGAGATTGTATGGTAAGTGGGGGTAAATGAAATAGTACTGGGTAAGATAGAGTGGGGATGGGATAAGATAGATAGACTACATAGACATTTTTGACTTAATTGATACAGAAGGCATTCAGAGAGTTGCAGAAAACAATCAGGCAAGAAGAGAGAAACAGGTGTAAAGGTAAGGGTGAGCTCAACAGTAGAGAGTTTGAGGAGATTGTATGGTAAGTGGGGGGGGTAAATGAAATAGTACTGGGTAAGATAGAGTGGGGATGGGATAAGATAGATAGACTACATAGACATTTTTGACTTAATTGATACAGAAGGCATTCAGAGAGTTCTAGAGTCAGAAAACTCAGGGTCAAAAGACCTTGCTGCAGATCTTGCTGCCCTAGGCAAAAAGCTTTCACCAAAACAATCGTTAATAGCTGGGATAGTTGGATACTGGGCTTTAATGTTTAAATGGCCACCCTCATTGAAAAAGACTCCAGTCAGGAACTTCCCTTGTTAACTTATTCCCCTTCAATTTGGGAATTGTACCATATACAGGGAGAATACTCTTGAGCATGGTATGATCAGCAATTCAGAAAGTTAAAAACAACAGAGAAGTCAATTTGATGGAATCAGCGATACCCTGGCATCTGGCTGGTCATAACCCTGGACCAGCCTAATATTGTGGGAAATGCTAAACTTACTGGCAGTCAGTCCAACCTTATATATTGCTGGGTTTTTAATAATGGAAAATGTTCCTGGTCTGCTTGCAGATTTGCACATCTTTGTTCCCATTGTGGGAAGAATCATTCTGCTGCCAGATGCTGGTTTAAGATCTTGCAAACATCTTCAAGATTTGACACAGGTTCAGTTGATAACTCCTCCAATCCAAGGCAGGATATATCACCCAGAGGCAGGCCTCCTGTTTGTGGATTAAGAGGCAGCTCTTCTCATGAGCAATATCCTGAATCAGGTTGTATCATTCCCCAATTAGGGTAGTTAAGCTTGTGGAAGAGCTACTCAATTACCTCAATAAGGAGATTATTCAATTCCTCATCAACGGGAATATGTCAGGTTTTCCCATAAGGTCCTCTGCTGTTTGGGATTCAAAAACAGTATTTTTTGAACCCAGGTCTCCTGGTTCACAGTTAGGGCGTTATCCCTCTAAACCACCAGAGAGGCTACATAAGACAAAATTTAGAACTTGTCCTATGTCCAATCCTATTCTGCTACTTAAACAATACTGGAATACCAGTTGTATTTAAGGATACTCTCTATACAGTCTTGTTTAAGACAAGTTGATCCATAACTTGAGGCATGCTTGCTTTGGTGGAGTAAGCTTCCCTTGCAGCATCAGAAGAAATTCCATTGTATCACCTACTGAAATGTCTACAACATCCAATGCAAACCAGAAAATGGCCCTAAAACATACCTCCTATGGGCACTGGGACAGGTTACGGAAAAACAGAGGAAGTATTTCCTTAAAAAATCTATTTTTTACCCTTTTCTGGATCAATAAGAGCGTCTTCTTCTGGCTGGCCAAATAAGAAATATCGTATCACAACATCAATAAGAAACTTACCTCTAACACTTGCATTGTAAGATTCTGTTCCAAGCTATACAAGCTTTCTCAAAAAATTTCTATCATGACAGCCCTTAATTTGGTACTAAAACTACATTTCAGTGCGTGGACTCCTGTTTTACTCACTGTAGCATCAACTTTTCAATTCAATTAGTAATATTACTAGTAGGAGTAGACACATTTTCTTGAATCAGCACTGTGCCCTATCAGCTAAGGTACTAGATGTGTAAACCTTTTTTTCTCTGTATTTTTCTAGTACCCTTGAATCCTTATCAAAGTGAAATGTCAGAAGGGCATTTCTGTTTTGTTTTGGATTAAAAGCAGAACAATAAAGAGTAGCACAATTAGGTTGTGTGTTTTATGTAAATTTTGCCTACACTGAGGTCTTTTAAGCATCCTGTCAGATTTTTTGGGGCAACAACCTAATCAACTTTACTTTTAAAACTTTCTTAACAGTATAATAAAGTGAAGACACTGCCCATTTTGCATCTGGGAGTGTCATCGCTTTTCTGTATTCCTTCAGGTGAAAAGTGAGTTCATACAAACTGACTGAAAATTCATCCAAATTACTAAATGTATGTATAAAAGAAATGTCTTTGGGTGGAGACCCCAGGATTGAGAGGGAAAATTCTATCAGAATCATATAAACAATTAAAAACATTTTACAACTGAGAATAAGAATGAATATGTTCATCACCACAATGTGTCAGGCAGAAGGTGTTGTTTTCCACTTCCTTCTTGAACCAACCATCACAAATCGCTGCAATGAATCATGTATCTGTGCTCTATCCATATGCCAAAGTCAGTCTAATGAAGGCATCACAGAGTTCTCTACTACATTAATCCAGTTTACTAATTAGTGTTAAAACATTCTCTAATAAAGTTTTTAAATGCAAAAGGAGAAAGGCGCAAAACGCAAAGCCCAAATCCGATGATAGTATGGAAAGCCTCTGCTGAAGAAAAAAATAGTGAAGTGATGGCACCATTCCGTGCTGACACCTCCACACTCAGCACAATCTCTGTCTCGGAGAATAAGAAAACAAATATTAATGAAGACACCACTAAGGTGTCATTTTCTTGCAGCACAAAGGTCAGTGACGAAAACAACGGCACTTCAAAATTGATTAGATGTCCTTATGTTGTAAGTCATCTGGGAAATAGTACCCTCCATCATGAAAAAAATATCTACATTTTTAAAACTTCCGTGCCTCCTCCTTTGACATTCACCTGCATTAAAGACTAGATCTCTTTTGTCTCATTTTTCTTTAACCCCCCCCCCTTTATCCATTTTTAAAATGGAGTTGAAATAGAATACCCCTAGACACAAACCTGTAGTTTAAAAACTCTCAGTAGTGTACCTCAATCATAAAATCATCAAAATCAACACCATCATCATCATCACCCCCCCTTCCCCATTTTCTATGGTCAGGATGTAGCATCAAATTTCACAACATCTCACTTCAGAGCTACTCTTCTACCGTTGACAATCATGCCAAAATGTTACAGATATTCTCTCAGATTATCCATCCTCATCTTAACTGGACATCCCTGCTCCCTCTTACCTTTTCAAAGTTTCTCCCAAATCTACTTTACTAATTCATCTTCTGATGCTGCTTTCCTGCACATGTGACTAAACCACAATAGTGCATAATCCTTGATCAGCTCTTAAACTAGACCTACTCTGGCATCATCATGTCTTCAACTGCAGCACAGTGTACATCTTTCTCCTGTCTTGGGCACTTCACTTCCATTACCTTAAGCTTCCTCGGCTGTTTTGCCTACACTGTACACGTTTTTGTGCCATAGAAAAGCACTGATCTCACCACTATTTTGTACACTTTACTTTTCCGGATCTTTGGCATTCCCGTCACACACTGCTGCTTACAATTTCTGCCAGTTGTCTGCAGCACCTCGGATTCTAGCTCTGACTTCCTCATTCAGGTTTCCCTTTCCCTCAAAACACCTCCTAGTTACTTTAAGGTGTTACCCTGTTCCACTACTTCTCCTTTATCTAATTTCTCAGTTTATGATTCCCCCCATTTGCTGCCCTACTCATTGTCTTATCTATACTCAGTGTCATCCCATGTGCCTTCAGTTTTGCATTTCTACACCTTCTCATTTGCTGAAGTTCCTGTTCAGAATCTGCTTGTAGTACCACATTGTCAGCATACAACAGTTTTGTTAATCTGTCTCCTCTGACCTGTTTCCTAATGTAGTCCATCACCATTATGAACAGCAATGGGCTCACAGTTGGACTCTGATGCATACCCACTCCCACTGGGAACCCCTCCGCAAGTCCAAACACTGCTGTGTCCTTGTACATAGCCTGCACCAGTTCCATCAATGCTTATGGTACTTTGAACCATCTCATCACTGCCCAAATCAGCTTTCTTGGAACACAGTCATCTGTTTTATACACGCCAAGGAATGTCCATTTAAACTTTTTTTTATAATTTCTGACTTATTCTCTATTACTTGTTTCACTGTGCAAATCAGGTTGGCTGTACTGCATCCAGACCTGAATTTGAACTGCTCATCTCCCAGTTCACTTTTTATTATAGTATTCTGTATATTCATTTATCTATCATCCTTCTCCAGCACTTCTACCCAGAGTGACAAGAGTTTGATACAATTATACTGCTCCATTATGAAAATTCTATTTGTTTTTGTACTATGGCACTAGAATGCTTTTTTCCCCAGTCATCTGGGATAGGATTTTTTTCTTTGTATGGCAATAAGTAAAACCAGGATCCATTTCTCCCATAATTCATGCAAAATCTTGATCATACCTCTAAATGGCTTTACTTAATCCTGCTGTTTTCCCCAACTTTTGTTTTCCTCGGTGCTCTCTGTTTTTTTTCTAGGATAAGTTCTTGTTGATCTCTCATTGTAGGTTCTGCATGGAGCAGTATAACATCTGTGGGTGATTTCCTTCATTTAGAATTGTTAAAAGTATTCCTTTCATCTGCCTTTGACTGAAATTATATACAGATCTCTAAAGAAAAGTAATAAATGCCAAATGAGCAGTACCCAAAATACAGGCAAAATTGCCCCAATGGAGATGCAAGGTGTGGGCCTCCTGGTGAAGCTAGCTATACATAAATGTGCCTCACACTCCTACAAAGGTTCATATAGTTGGCGCTGCACTCTTTACAGGTAAAATAGTATTGTCAATACATTCAGACTATGATGAAGATACACACGATGGGTACAATCCAAATGGTATGACTACTGTATGGCAATCCTCCTCAAAGGAAATAATTGCTAAATCAATGAAGGACCTGTGGCTGATCCACCTCTCTAATGTTTTGCTGAGATGTCGCACAGGCAATATGGTTATATATACTGTTTAATCTGCATGGATAATATTTCATCTGGGTGCCTACAGAGTCATTATTCTACATGTTTAACAAAGAATTACGGTCAGTAAAACATAAAAGCCAGGACCTATGCACACAATTGGCCACAGTCAACTAAAAACCTCAAGCAAGAAGTCAAATTCTTAGAGCTATAAGATAGCAAACTATCTGGAAACCAGTTTAAAAGAGAATGCATTACCCATGGTATATTTACCTTGAGTTATACACTACAAAAGAAAAGCAAACCAATCTGCATGTTAAAGTCAAAGAAAGATTTAAGCAATGTCACATTTTAGCAATAATTACAGTTTACGCTGTTGGTTTCTTGTTCTCTCTATTTTATGCCTTATTCACAAAAATTCACATTGCAATGTGCAGAAAAAAAAAAAAAAAAAAAAAATTTAAAGAGAATTCTTTCTGATTAACATAAATGTGACACAAATTACCCAATTTACCTCATGTACTCTCTCTGAAGAGATTTCTGCTCTGTGTTTCTTGAACTCTTCATTTATCTTCTGTCTTGCAGCTAGTACAAAGATTTACATTAGCATTACATAAAATATGTTTAAGCATAATGCCATTAAGCTCTTACAGCAGTCAAGCAATATGTATGTTTGCATTTTTCATTTTTCTGGGCCATGGCATACAACTTTTTTTGTTAGTGCCTACTCATTTCAAAGCAAGCCAAGTGCAGCCTTTGAAAAAGACACACACACTGCAAGATCTTAGCATTCCTAATGAAACCAGCTCCAATTTACAGCCACTTACCTTACAGCTGATCAATCGTTGCGACACTATTCCTTCAGCACCATATTTCACAAAATACATGCAGTAAATCTGACAATTCTGAAACCAGACCAGATTTGGTGATCTGGATTAAGTAGCAGAAAGTTGAAGAAAAAGGCAACTTTCAGGGGAGATGCTGCTGTTATAGAAAAATATTATGCCTCATGTTTATTCATTACTAAATACATATTCATTTGTAGTTTATTCACAAATGAGTCAAATAAAATGTTTATTATAGGTTTAGGTCAAGGGAAAGCTGAAAAGCAGATGCATAATTATGCAAGATATATTTTCGTCTAAGTAGTAGCCTTATATTTTAAGTGCTTTACAACTGTATTCTCTCTATTAGCAAACTATAGTGTACTGACAGATAACTGAAGGCAAAGTAAGTGCTGAAGGAGTCAGGGTATGTTATGGTATGTTATGTTGGTAAGTCTAGTTTCAGAAAGTTAATGAATTGTGGCTGGTATCTGTGGGAATCAGATTAATCAACAGCACACTCTGGCCTTCTCAGACTGGAGGCTGAGTTTTTGCAAGGCTCTCTGTGAGATAGTGCGGACTGGTACTGAATTTTACTAGGCTGAAGAACAATACATTTTAACACAGGTGGCTCATGTTTTGAAACACATATTTGTAAACTGTCCACATGAAGCTCTAAGTGAGAATCAAGAGGAGCAAAATTATTTTAAAATATTTTGATTTGATAAAAGTAATGTAATGTCAAACTTCTGCATGCATGCAGCTGACTAAAAAAGATATGTATGTATGAAGTGTTTTCTCTTTTTTTCTTGAGAACGATTCTAAAGATTTAGTAGGCAGTCTCCCAGTGCTGTTTATGAAATAAACAAGTATTTACACATCCTGAAGTGTCATTCTTGACTGTGTCAAAAGGTAAAATTCTTTGTTATTTAATTTGTACTTTAATATTTTGTGCCGTGACTTGGATTATGAACTTTGGTATTGCTGCAGGTAAGTGTAGAACAAATTACAAGGGCCCAGCACCAAAAGTTATTCTGTGAATTCCACTCTGCTTTGTATGAATAGTCAGAGACTACGATACCCAAGAATTCAGGATGTGCAAATATGCTAGACTAGGTGGAGAAAATTGATCGGTGGAAACATTTTTTTTCTCTCTTAGATAATTGTAGTTAAAGAGTGGAATGAGTGAATAACTGTTAGGCCGCGGTTAGCATTGTCGCCTCACAGCAAGAGGTTATCCCATTCGATTCTCGGCTGGAGTGCCTTCTGTGTGGAGTCTGCATGTCTTCCCCACGGTCGAGTGACGTTAAAGACATGCAGGGAGGTGCGAGTGTGAATGGGCATGCCTTCTTTGATGGTTGGTCGTCAGGCTGGCACCTTGGCAATGTAAAAATCCACTGCCAATCATTAGCGGACCGGAGTTCCGCTATGGCAACCCCTAACCAGGAAAAGCCAAAAGACATTAGTTTTAGTTAAATAACTGAGTCTGCTCATGCCAAAAACCCAACTGACTCAACCACTCCCTCATCCTCCCCACATCTCTTTCCTCCATCTTTATACTCTACCCCCATATAAACTCTTTACCCCTCTAATAACTACTCCATTCCTAACTTACCATTAAAACTATTCTACTGCACCTCTCTCAATCTCTCTCTCTCTCTCTAAACTAAGCAACAGCCATCTATTGCTTCTCACATTCTCTCTCAACCCCTCTCTGGACTAGCAACTGGCATCTATTACTTCTAGCATCTGCACTCTCTGCCTACTAACTTCCTAGCCAGAGCTGCTCACTATTTAAATCAATGTACAAAATACTTACTCCTTGTAACAAGTGCTACCCCAATGTACTCTTCTATTACAATGACACTACTAAGCTAAGTAAAAATCATGTTCTGTAAACATTACTATACGACTGATTATGCTATGCTAAAATTGTTATTTGCATGCTTATAAGTGCAACTTGATGTGTACAGGTACGAGGCTTCTCCCCCAAGCCTCCTCCATTTCTGTAATAAATTTTATACACCCTGACTAAGCCATATAAACATTGGTTGTTTATGTGATGAGAATTGGTGTTATCTGTTATGTATATGTACTGCCCCCCCCCCCACCCCCCGGGCCTCCCTGCCCAGCTGGAAATAGCCGGTTAACAAATGTCATAATAAAATAAATAAATAAAAAGTAATAGTGAGAGAACCTCAGAGAAAATATGGTGAAATTTATTAATGTGTATGTGCATACAACAAAAGAGAAATTAACAGAAGCAAGTGCCTTGTTTCGAGAACAGTACCTTCAAAACAAAAGAATAAAAGGTATCAGGTATGACAGATATTGTGTGTTGTTAAATGTATGAGTGAGGAAAAAAATTAAAGAAATTCATGAGCCACAGCACACAGACTTGGGTATGTGCTGGTAAATGAAATTCATGAGCCCATAGCACGTTGAGGTGTAGGTGTGAATGTGTGAAAGTACCCTTAGAAAGTCTGAAAGAGAGATCAGTTCTGGACACAGTACCTATCTGGCCCATTTTCCCAATCACAATGCTGGAACTGTACATTTTGAGCTTGTGACAGGAAGAAAGCAAGGGGGTACTGTGGGAAAAGGCTGATCAAAACCTTTCCACTGTCATTGCACAATGACAGAATTCCTACCCTTCCCCCCCTGAATGATGTGTGAACTGGTGTCGTCATTTTTTCTAGATTACCAGGATCCAGGGAAATGGGAACAACGTTAAGTACGCAGGATCATATCCCTGCAAAGGGAACACCTGCATGTCTTATGTATCACACATACCTCTCAACCGTACTGAATTCCTCATAAAATACTGGTTTTGAGGGCAAAATATTGGGGTGCCCAGGAATACCTGAGTGGCCCTTTAATTTCCAAAATTCCCAGGTTTTTTATTTAAGATTTTTTTTTTTTTTTTATGAAGAATTTGTTGCTTGACGTCATCACATGCATGGCATGAGCTTCAGAATGCTGAGACATAATTTAACTTGATGCAGAGAACACCAGTCTTCCTCCAGGTTAGGACGTATTAACACAGCAGATTTGTACTTAGTTCATGTTAAGCTGAAACTGAAATGGCAGTCTGCATTTGTACTTAGCTGAAATGGCTCCTGCGCCATTGCTTTGCTCACATCTGTACTTTGCTGAATTTGCTTATGATTCGTATTTTGCACGTTTGTAATTAATTCTGTCTGAAAAGGCAGACTGCAATGCATTTATCTTTCTGCATTTGTACTTATCTGAAATGGCAGTCTGCATTTGTACTTGTGTGTGTGTGTGCTCCATTGCTTTGCTTTGTGCAAGAATACTTTAGTTCATGACAAAAATGGCAGATTTTACTTACGGCCTGCATTTGTACTGAAGCTGAGAAATGGCAGATTGTACTTGCAGTCTGCATTTGTACTGAATCAGAGAAACAGCAGATTGTACTTGCAGTCTGCATTTGTACTGAAACTGAGAAATGGCAGATTATGCTTGCAGTCTGCATTTGTACTGAAGCTGAGAAACGTGTGTGTGCATGAGTTCATATGTGTGGGTAAAATGCCCCAGTTAGGTATAACTGTTGAGTTACTCAGACTCAAACCTTGTAATTCTACTACCACTTGTGATTCAAGGACTCAAGTCCATAGTTCTCAACTGTCCAAACTTTTACAGAATGTCTGAAATGGTTGGTTCATACTTGTGGTCTGCTCCTCTTAAAATTTGTGGTTTTCTGGCAAATCAGTGAGAACTGAATTCACTAAATAATGACAGCCATTTAAGTTTCAGCCTTCTTATCTTTCAGGAAATGCATGGGAATGCAAAACATTTTATTCTAGCAACTTTTCAAAGACTGTACAAGCAATTTTTAAACTGTGTCCCTGGTTTTGGGCCTTTGTCCCCCACCCCAATACATTTTGTTTTTTTCCGGATTTCTTGTGCTGCATAGTTCCTCAGGAGGAGAGAAGTTTAGTGCTGCTTATGCCAAGTCTGTTTGTGTTTGTTGTTAGCAGCACAACAGGTAGAATACTTGCCTTTGATGCAGAAGGCTGTGGGCTCTACTCCCACAGTATGTAGATGGACTGCTGATACTGTACTGTGTTATACGTTTAAAGGGGGTTGATGCTGCAGTCCTGAGAAAGTCCTTTTTGGCGGAGATACCTAGTTTATCAGTTTGCCATCCATTCCCTATTGCAATATTACTAGCTTATAATTTTTTAATGTAACATTTGTAGATGAAACAAATGAAATATAAAGTTGTTTGCTAGCAGCAACCTCTTCATTAGTTGCAGATCTCTTTAGTGTGGAATTATTTAGAGGACTTTTACTTCTGCAGAGATTGTGCATATTTACGGATACTGGTGGATTGTAGAAGTTTGAGTAGACTTATATGATGGACATGTTCTGAATTGGGTAGTTTTGTCATTATTGTTTCATTGCTTACGGGAAAAATGTTCAAAACAAAAAATTTAAAACCTGCTCTAACAAGTGTGCTGTATATACAAGGAATATAATTTAATACAATCAGGAAGGTGTATCAAAGAACAAATGTATGTTTCATATGCAAGGGGACTATGATTTGAAAACAGCCCAAAGGTAATCTTTATCCGCCACTGGTCAGATGCATTTTCTTTGAATGTGGATTTCGATGCTGTTTCAATGAATATGAGTTTCAAGGGCAGAGAAGTTTTAATGTTGTCTATTTTCACTGTGAGACTATACTGCTTTGTTTAGCAGATGTCTATTAGTGTTTGTGCTATAAAATGTAAAACAAAAGTTTTAAATGAAATCCAAATAATCACTGTAGAAGTAAAGCAGTATGCACATTACAGTATTTATGGCAAATAAGGAGAAATAGCCAAGTAATAGGATAGTGGAATGGCTGCAGGGGGGGGAAGGGCTGTGTATGGGGGGGCCCCATTTAACGATGACTTTGTGAGGGGGGGAAGGGTGGCAAACTCAAAGACAGCCCTGGACAACACAAACTCTAGCTATGCTATTGATCAGCAAGTCATGGAGAATGACTTTTGGAGGTCCTAGCAAACTAGAAAATTCTTTTGCTAAGATTAGAATATTGCCTACCAGTAAATGCCCTATTTTTACCACAAAACCCACATTATGCAAGTTACCAAAAACAAAATCCTAAGGTTCATCATCTTCTCCCTTCCCAGTGAACATCATTGCTACACATTTAAAAAATGGTTACCATTTACTACAGGGTCTGGGGTGGCCATATTTTGGTTGTCTGTTCTTCGGTTTGCATTTGAAAATTGGTATCCCATAATTCCAATAGAGTGGGTGGGGGGTTGCATAATTATATATGCAAATGTTATGTTAGTCAGCATACAGATTTGTACCTATTTTTCATGGGCCTTTGTCCATATTTTTGATGTTTCCAAATTGTGCTATGGAATCACAATTATAAAAAGGAAAGTTGCAAGTATTTGAATGAGTGGTTTAAGCTTACTAAAATTGCCCTGGTGGTGAAGTATTTCCATTAAATGGAACTTATGATAAGGATAAATTAGGAAGTGCGAAGGGTATTTTAAAAGAAAAGAAAAACAAAACAAGTGGAGAACAATGGACAGTATTTTATTTTTGGTATATCAAAGCCCTTAAAGGGGAAAAGGAATCAGCATTAAAGGGACTACAGGATACTAATAAGAAGTTGCTACAACAGGTAAAGGATGTTAAAAGCCAGTACAGACCAGTAAAAAAAGGGATCCCTTTATCCTGTCTTGGCAGGTTTGAGAGAAGCTAGAGATGCCCAAAAAGCAGAGAGTTCAAAGAGGATGATAATCCTCCAGTAGCTACTGCACTCCCACCCCTATATGCACTGGTACAGGTAGCTCCCTTGCAGGCATCCACTGTTTCTCAGACCCTTGCATTTTGGTCAACTGTCCACTGGATGCCAAGTCAGAGTGGTATTGTTATATCTCAACCTACCTAGTTCCCCTGTTTAGCCCTCATCTTCAAAAGAGGCAAAGACAGTCAGAGAAGTTTCTTCCTCTTCCTCTCATATCACACAACAGGGTAGGAAAAGAGGTCGTTGCCTCTGGAGAGGATCTTTTGGCACCACTCAGAGAAATATTAGGGGCCAATAATAGAGAGCCTGTTCATTGCCCTTGGACTCCTACTGATATGCATACTATGTCCATAAATCTTCCAAACATTAGAAAAGATGTTAAGGTTTAAGGAGGAATTACCTCACAGTTAGACGTTGCCCGTTCGATTCTCAGAGCGTCTTCTGTGTGGCGACATGCGTGAACGGGCGTTCCTTCATTGAAGGTTGTGCGTTAGGCCCGGCAAGCCAGCACGTAAAACTCTACTGCCAATCATTAGCGGACCGGAGTTCCGCTGTGGCAACCCCTAACCAGGAAAAGCCGAAAGACACAAACAAATAGACTGCTACAACCTCCTTTGACAGATATGAACCAGCTGCATTGGGTAGCCACTTCAGATAAAATAAAATAAAAAAAACAGTTGCTTGCAAAGGCTGAAATAAATTTTACTTTCACAGGGAATGCACTTACAGACAAAAGGACGGGGTTGTTAAAAAAAAGTTAAACAAGTGTGTTAAGACAGATTGGTCTAAAATACAGCATGTAAGCAAAATAAAGGTGAAGCCCCTGCAGATTATTTTGTCTCAAAGCAATGTTTGCTCAACATTCAGGAATATCAGATCCAGAAAGACAAGTGAAGACAACTATTGCAGCTGCTTTTGTGCAGGGACTGCAAGCCCCTGTACAAAATCAAATTAAGCAAGTCCTTGTAGATGGGCAAGGAAAGGATTTGGAGTCCTTATTAAGTGCTGCAAATCACTATACTGAGTATCAGGAAAAACAAAGAAAGGATACTGAGGATAAGCTGTTAACTTTGCAAATAAGGCAGTTAAAAGCACCAAGGGAATGAAGCAGAGGCAGGGGAAGGGGGAGAGGAGTTGCTGGGGGTTTAGTAAAAGTGCTGGTTGAGGGGAACAAGGTGCAGCTGGTTGGCAACAATGAGCTGGCAGTGCCCCTCCTACCTCAGCTGATGGATCATGCTTCAGTTGTGGTGAAGCAGGACACTGATGAGGAGAATGCCCTCACAACTGAGCACAGACAGTCCAAGATACCTGGCCTGAATGGCAGCTGAATTATAGCAACACTGCATTTCCTTCACCACCTCCTCACATTGGAAGGAGCCAAATCACTGTACCGACTATGTCAGGTTAATGTAACAGAAATACATATTGATCCTCTGTTGGCAATAGATCAAAAGGGACCCTGTGTTGAGGTAAAACTAAACTAAAAGGAAATTCCTTTTCTAGCGTTCACTGGAGCCACTAGATCTGTATTAAAAGTTAATTCAGATAGTCAGATATCGATATCAAAACAAAGTAAAAGCAGTTGGGGTAAAAAATGCTACTGTCCCATATCCTGTTTCAGAATCTATACCCATTTCTATAGGACCTATTGAAGAAAGGCATTTTTTTATTCTGAGTACTACTGCATCTGAGAACTTGCTAAAAAGAGGCCTGCTATGCAGACTGGGCTGCATAATGCACTGTACACCAGAAGGGGTGTACTTGGATGTTCCAACAAAATCAGAGGGGGAAGATTTAGCAGTCTTAGCACAAACTGAGGAACAGCCTGTTGAAGGCATACAAATGCTGAAAAACTGCTGCATCAGGTACCTGCTACATTATGGGCTAAACATGCTAATGAAGTAGGCATATTAAAATCTGCAGAACCAGTAAAATAAAACTGAATCCATCTAAACCTCTTCCTAGAGTTCTACAGTATCCACTCAAACCAGAAGCAGAGCAGGAAATCAAACTTGTAATTCAGTCTTTAATGAAATACGGAACAACAGTGCCAGGTAAAAGTCCTTGTAATATTCCAATTCTCCCTGTGAAAAAGCCAGGAAAGGATACTTATCCGTTTGCGCAAGATTTGAGGGCTGTAAATAATGCAGTATTATCATTAGTATTTTCTTGTGGTTTCAAATCCAGTAACAATATTGAGTTTCATACCACCTACAGCCACTTATTTTTCTGTAAAAATACAAAAACAGCCAGTAGTCTCCAAAACACCAAAACGGACTTTAATGTAGTGAAGCGCTTTTTGTCTACCCAAATAGGTAGACTTCATCACACAAACATGTAAAAACAGTGTAACATACTTTTTAAAGCCAAAAAGGTGCCAATTCCAAACCAATCGGCTCTTATACTTACTCTTAAATTTAAAGGTACATCACAAATACACTGTAAAGGTTGCTAAGAAGTTGTAAAAATACATACAAATACATACATATTCTACCATACACATGAAAAAATAGTCCCAAACCTCATAAATTTCATTGCATTAAAATGTAAAGAAACAATAAATAATTTATAATATACAATATAATATATTGTGGTAACACCGATTCTTACCTACTTTGTATAAAAATCAGTACATTTACTAGTAAAAAATAAAATGAAATAAATAAGAAATTTTAAAATCACTAATCACATGTACAATAATAAAAGATAAAAGATTATTAAGAAAAAGGAAAAAAATCTACCGAAGCAGAGAATTTTCAACTTCAAAACGCAAGACAAAGAAGTAATCTCATTAATACCAGGCAAAGTATAGGAATTTAACCTAAGCTGCCATAACAATTCATACTTTTCTAACAACTGACAAGGTCCACCATTTCCATCTGTAACTACCTGATCAATAATTTTGAACAAAAAACTGTGGGTGGGGTACTCATTACAGTGTCTTGCCAGTGCATTAGTGTTGCTGTTCTTCTTAATGTGGTAAATGTGTTCGTAAATCCTTTCTTTAAGCTTCCTGTCAGTTTTCCCAACATAAAAGGCATGACTGACAGGAAGCTAAATAAACCACTGATTTAGAGTTACAGTTGTATCTACCTCTAGCCTTATAAACATAGTGGTTGACTACAAAACTGATACCTGTAGCAATATACCTACAGTAATTACAAGATTCACATTTGTAAGTACCCCCAATCCTGTGGGACTTCCTAATGTTGGTCTCCACTATGTTCTTCAAGTTCCTACCCTTCCTAAAAATTATAGTAGGGTGGATACCCACCTTTTCCACTAAGTCTCTTTCGTGTGAGAGTAAATTCCAGTTCCTTCTCAAACTATTACCAATCTCACCTGCTTCTGTACAAAAAGGTGTAATAACTTTCTTGGGTGGCGTAAGCTATGGTACCTTGCTGGCTAGGCTTACGTAGGCCCTTGAGCCAATAGCCTAGTACCTACCTATGAACCTATGACCCTATAAAACTCTTTTTGAAAAATGGTTTGTCAGACTCATCTACATTGTTCAAAGGCAAATTGTGAATAGTGGACAATTCAATACTATTTACATCACCTCCATTGATACTTTGAGGTCTTCTAGATAAAATTGGGCTGCAAGTTCAACAAAGTCTTTTGTGCCATACTTCACCTATCAATTCAAACACTAAACTTTCAGGATAACCCCTACGCAAAAACATATTTCTTAACAAACTACATTTGTCTTCAAAAGTATGAATCTCAGTTGCCATCTGAGCTGCCCTTACTAATTGACCTTTTAAGACAGACCTTTTCTGATGGAAAGGGTGACAACTGGTAACATGTAAAAGGGTGTCTGAGTACGTAGGTTTCCTGTAAATCTTAGCCAAATACCTCTTTCCAACCGTGTCCTTTTTTAGATCTACATCAAGGAAATTAATAGTGTCTTTGTGGAAGGTGTAAGTGAATCTGAGGAAGAGTACTATTCTTCAAATACTCTACAAACATCTTTGCTTCATTTTCATTACCTTCAAACAAAATAAAGATATCATCCAAATACCTGTTGTATAACTTCACCTTCTTGTACACCTCTTTTTTGAAAATATTCTTACATTCCCAATGTGACAGCACCAAGTTAGCGTGGCTCGCCCCACACGGGGAGCCCATCGCTACACCAACCACCTGTTTGTAAATTTCACTGCTGAACTTCACAAAATTACTATTCAAAATAACATCCAGCATCTCCTGAATTAATCTAATTTCTTTACTGTCTGCCCCATAAAATAACAATCTTTCTGTTACATACTCTAAGCCTACATCATGTGGAAAAGTAAAATATAGGTCAACGACGTCTATGGTTAAAAACATTACATTGTCTTGGAATTCAAACTTGTCCACTACTTTTAAAAAGGCCCAAGAGTCCTTACAGATCTGGTCTTCCTTAACCACATACTTCTTTAAAACAGAGTCTACATACTTAGAACAAGCTTATGTGATGGAAAACTTTGCATTAACTAAGGCTCTCATAGGGGGATCCTGAAGTTTTTTGTGAAGTTTAGGTAACCCA
Organism: Protopterus annectens; assembly: GCF_019279795.1. Lineage (NCBI taxonomy): Eukaryota > Metazoa > Chordata > Ceratodontiformes > Protopteridae > Protopterus > Protopterus annectens. Next base: position 344,061,318 of record NC_056728.1, on the reverse strand, counting down.
AATAAGTTAGGTATTTTTTGTTCAACATCCTGATAGCTGACTGGTGTCGCCTGCATCCTTGCTACCTTACCTGGTAAGGGCATATCATTTACCAGCTCATGCAAGTAAGACAGTGTTACTTAACCAAATTACTCACAGCTGTATGCCCCTCATGTCTCTTCTTTGATTCTTTAGTATATTAATAATTGTGCAGTATGTTTAAAACACAATGTTAGCAAAAATGCAAATCTTAAAGCTGCATGTTTACCACCACCTTGGGGACCTTCTGTTAATGTATAACTGGGCATTGTTCAGATGCCCGAGGTGCATAATTTACAGTACATACTAGTCTTGGTCTGTATGTTCTCTGTATGGGTGGAAGTTATGCCACAAGGCAGATTCTGTAACAATTATTATAAACTTATTTTTTAAATGTATTCCTTGGTTTGGTGTGAACTGCACTATCAATAGTGACCAGGGAACACATTTTAATAATTTACTCATAAAATAACTGTGCAAAATATTTAACACTAGATTAAGTCTTCACTGTCCCAACCATTTTCAGTCTCTGAATTGGTATAGAGGACCCCTAAGAACAAGATTTCAAAGATTTGTGCCAAACTAAATCTTAAATGTCCAGAGTCACTTCCCTTAGCATTAATGAGTATGAGGAGTACATTAAATACTACAAGGAGATTGAGTCCCTATGAGATGTTAATGGGGAGACTCTCACTGATGATGTTACATTGTCTTACTGCACAAAACTTATTAATTTTATGCAGCAGTACCACAGACCTCTACAAAAACCTCTTCCTCTAACTCCTGATCAGCCCTGTCACAAGTGCAGCCCAGTGATTGGGTTTATGTTAAAACCTTCCAAAGAAAAAAAAAAACAGTTCAAGTCCAAAGTGGAAAGGTGCTTTTCAAGTTTTGGTGACTGTTTTTAATGGTGTGCACTGCAGGTTTCCCAAACTGGATTAATTCACTGCATTGTAAAAAGACTTAGTATGTGGAGGCCCCAGACAAATCATCTTTGTCAGCAAACAAAGAAAAAAAACAAAGGAAAAAGGATGAACTATCTACCCCAGTGAAGAATTAAAAAAAATAGACTCGGATGGCAGTCCATGATGAATGCAGTGGCAGCAGGTACTTCCTTTTTTTTGTCAGCATTTCCTCTTAGAACCTGGTCAAGAAAAAATAGCTTCCTGTTGGTTCTTCGACAATATGCTGTGGACTTAATTGACAAACTGTTGGGTATGTTCCCATATACTTCATCATTCTAGGGCAGGGATTCCCATGATTCTGATTCGTTCATCACAAGTGAAATTTAAAAAGGAACTTAGTGATACTAACTTAATTTGGCATAATGTGATTGATCTTTCAAAGGTTGTGTCCCTTCAGATTGCAACAACAAATCATGGAGATACGTGTTATGCCAAAAATGGGACTGTACCAATGGGAACCAGCAGATGCAATGACACTAGACATGAAAGTGTGTTGAACACTTTACACTTAAAAAGCTATGACTGGAGGTGTGGCATGGGCATGATAGAGGATTGTTATTACATTTGTGCTGTTTGTACCTACCCCTGGCTGCCTACAAACTTGTATGAATGTTGTATTGTGGGCTATATCACCCCTGCTGTTCAACACTTCAAAATCCCTCCAGCATGCAGACTGAAAAATACACGGGCAATTCACTGGGCAGAACAAGCATTTTCAGCTTTTATTCCTATGTATGGAGTGCAGAGAACAATACTCAAAATCACCACGCTTGCTCAAGTTCTTCAGGTGGTAACAAAACACACTTCACATCACATTAGGATTAATAATCAAAAAATTACTGAAATTCAAAGTGTGATACTACAAAATTGGCTGGCACTCGACATAATGCTAGCTGCTAATGGAGGTTCATGTGCCCTCATAGAAAGTTGCCGTTGTTCTTATATCATTGACTGTCATGATAAACAACAGAAGTTGGCCAATTTTATGGAGCAAACGTCCAAAGACCTGACTAGGACAGCTAAACAATGGACACTTTTTGGAAGGTTAGGCAGTGCATTTGGTAACTTATAAATCAGTACATTAACAAGGTATCATTATAATAATTGTTAATATTGTTTTAAGTGTTTTAATATCTTCTGTTCTAAAGGCTGTGATTAAAAAATGCTCGACCTCACCCGCATACACAATGCCACTTATAAAAAATATCTGATAATGAACTTAAAGTAAATGAAAACCAGATCATTGTAGATGATGACTATGATGATACTGAGGCATACTTTATCAAATAAAAAAAAATAAATATAATTGTGGGAGGTATGTGACACAAAGTGTGAAATGGGGGTGACTGTTATGGAAAAATATTATATCTCATGTTTATTCTTCACTAAATACATATTAACATATAGTTTTTTCACAAATTAATGAAATAAAATGTTTATGATATATTTAAATCAAGCCAAAACTAAAATACAGATGCAAAATTATGCAACATATATTTTCATATAAACACTATCCTTATTTTAAGCGCCTTACAACTTCATTCTCTTTTTTCAATTTCTCCAAGTCTTTTGGTATCTAATTCCATGACGGGAATGGAACCCATTCCTAAGTCAAAATATGATTAAAGTTTATGAAATTAGTATTGTTTCAATCTTTGATGTTAGCCACGAGTGCTCTTTGCAGCATCCGCAATGTGCCCAGTACTCATTCCTTTTGCAATTCGTACGGAGTTACATGTATTGGTAACATATCTAATATGACTACAGATTCTTTTATACAAGACCCGTTGCTCCTACTACTATTGGAACTGTCTGGGTATTTTTCTTCCACACTGCTTTAGTTTCTGCCTGCAAATCCTGATACTTTATGACTTTGTGACTCTCTGTACACAAGAGACTGCAGTCACTAGGTGTAGCAATTTCAATGATCGATGCTACATTTGTCTTCTTTTCTTGGACAACCCTATCTGTTTTTCTCACATCCATCTTTTGAACTGCTGGTAATGGGTGATCCCATGTGATGTAGACCATCATTTTCTATGATGCTTTGTGGCTCATGTTTCCAGGGTTTTTCAGCTGCTTCAATATTACAATGTTTGCACAATCCCCAGTGAAACTGTCTTGCCACATTATTATGCCTTTCAGTAAACAATCCTTCTGTCATTAGTATGTCACAACCAGGAATAAAGTGTGCGACTGTTTCCAGTTCTGTTTTACAAAACCTACATATGTCTGTTTCTCCCACATGTTCAATGGACTTTGTAAAGCAATGTGTATGAGGCCCACTATCTTAGGCCACAAGTATTAACCTTTCATCTTTTGGTCTGAATTCGCCTCTCCTTAACCATTCCTGCATTTGATTCTGATCAACATGAGGTTCTTCCAGAAGTTTTCTATACCTGCAACTATATTTATGCATTTTTCCACATTTCTTGCCTTCTCAGCTGATCCTTCACCTTGTATTCTTTATTTTGTTTTTTGGCACATTCAGTTGCTGCTTGACTTTTATCTACTTCTGGTATGATCTCCATTCCTACTTGATGCCACTATGCTTCTGCTAAACCAAGCAAGGATGTCATCTTAGACTTATTCTCCTCATGTTTCAAAACTTTCACTATGTTGGGGTCTTGTGAGGTCAGCAGATATGTGAACAGTCCCAAAATTGCAGAGCTATACATGTAATCAATTTCAAGGAGACCCAAGAGGATTGCTAACTATTAGGAAACTACTGTATACTGACAGATAATTGAAAGGAAAGTAAGAGCTAAAGGAGTTAAGGGATGTTATGTTATGTTAAATGTTATGTTATGTATCTGTGGAAACCAGATTAATCAACAGTCTACTTTGTGGCAGGTATCTGTGGCAACCAGATTAATCAACAGAACACCACGATCTTGTCAGGCTGGGGGATGAGTCTTTGCAAGGCCCTCTGTGAGATAGTTTTGATTGGTAATAAATGTTACAAGGTTGAAGGACAATACATTTTAACACAGATGGCTCACAGTATCATAGGTGGTTGCTAGGCTAATGGCGCTGGGGTCCTTACAAGCCTAGCAAAGAGTTTATCCCTACAAAAGAAACCTCAGTCAGCATCTGTTGCCCCTGTCAATGAGGGACACAGGTGGAACCCCTGAGACAAAATTTGTGGTTTCCCATCCACTCATCAAGGTTTACACTCGAAAAGGGTCAGCGAGGTACTCTGCTGGACGTATATGAGAAATCTATTCCAGAGATGGGGCAGCCTCTGGGAGACAAATCTATCTCTCTAGCAGGTTTTGTTGATGTTGCATATTAGATTTAGGTATTTTAAGCAAGTAACGCCTGAGGAGTTGGACTTGCGGATATGGAGCATCTCTAGTAAGGCAGGGTCCGAGATTGCCTTGTAGGTGAGACACAGATCACCTCTGAGCAATCTGTATGATACTGAGTAGACTGATAGTGATTTGAACCTGTCCACATAGGACAGGTCTTGGAGGTCATAGGTTCTCTTTGACAGATACTTCTGTGGCCTTTCCAGTTGATGCAGGTGTTCGGAGAGGTACATACCAAATGGGGCGTTATCCTCAATTCTTGGCCTAATGAGGGAGAGTACAGAGAGGTAATATCCTCCTTTTTTCTGCATGCAATCCCTTTACTTTTGTGATGAATCAAGTAAAAGACTTTTCTGACTACTGCTACTACATGATGGTCGAATGTAAGATTGTTTTCAACCTGGGAACCCAGGTCTCTCACCACAGGTTGTGTGTATAGGGGGTTGCCATTGATGTGGTAATTGGTACGGGCCATATTTTTGCTGAATGGTATGATAATACATTTTTTTGCATTTAACTTAAGGCCATGACTTTGACACAAGTTATTTGCTGCTGTGAGACCCCCTTGCAGTATAACATCATGTCGGGAGTCAATGACAGCACCCAGCTTACAGTTGTCTGCAAACTTGGCCAGCCACAGGCCTTTTGTCTTTGCCTGGACCTCTAGGAAGTAGATGCCAAATAGTAGGGGTCCCAGGATAGATCCCTGGGGAACACCACTAGTGACAGGTCTGCTGTTGAAGGTGGAGGTGTCTATTTTGACCTTGTGGGTCCTACTGGTGAGCCAGTTGGCCACCCACCTAAGGAGACAGGGATTTATGCCAAGTTATGTTAGCTTTTCGATGATGTCTGAATGGGGGATTGTGTCAAAGGCCGTGGCCAAGTCAAAGTAAGTTATATGCACTGACTTCCCCTCATCCAGGGCCTTGGTGACACTCTCAAAGAAGTCAACCAGGTTCAACAGGCAAGATCTGCCCTTGATGAATCCACACTGGGTGGGGTCAAGTGCTTGGAGATTCCCTACATCCTTGTTTATAAGATCCATACACTCCATGGCTTTATAGATCAGACTTGTCAAGCTAATGGGGTGATAGTTTTTAGGGTCATTAGTGGCACCAACTTTGTGCAAAGGGATGACAATGGCAGTTCTCCACTCTGCTAGAATGAAGCCTGTACTTAGGCTGTGGTTGAATAGAATGCACAATGGCGAAGCTACTTCTTGCTGGAGATGGTGCAGAATACAGCCTGGGATACTATTAGGTCCCATGAAAGCTGTGTTCTTTGCCTTGGATAGGGCCTTTAATACTTGAGCTACAGAGATCTGAGGTGCGGGACAAGTACTGGGGATGTCAAATGGGCCTTTGGGGGGGACAGGGGGAGAAGTTTGCACTGAACCTATCTGCTAGCAGGTTGGCTAAGTAAAAAGGATCAGTGTAAGTGATACTGTTAGGTACCAATTCAGAACAAATCTGGCCTTTGTCACAGAGGTTCCCGATGTAACTGAAGAAGGCTTTGTGGTTTCCCTTTGTTTCGGAGGCTTGTTTCGATTCATAATTGGCTTTGGAGGTTTTCACTAGTGATCTAATTTGCTTGTTGAGGGGGAGGAGGGAGATTTTCCGATTTGAAATGAGTTCCTTTTTACCCTTGGACAACAGTTTATTCCTTTTGTTGTAAAACCTGTTGATAGAGGATGTCCACCAGACATGTTTGTGTTTCCTTGAGGAGTGGGTTTTAGTTCTGTTGGGTATAGCCGAGTCCATGCAGTTGTACAGGTGCTTGTATACTGCACTGACCTACTGTTCAGCATAGTTGTCTGCATCTTTTGGGGGGGGGGTGCAGTGAAGCTACTGATACCCTCCCTTAGGAGGTTGTAGTTAGCTTTTGAGAAGTTTTTTAGCCTGGTTACAGCTGGGGTAGGGGTGGGGCTTGTATGGGATAGAAACTTTGAATGAGACACACCAATGATCTGATCTCACCAGGGAAGAACATACTATAAGAGTGGTACAGCGGTTGCCCATGTTGGTAAGAACCAAGTCCAGAATGTTATCTCCCCTTGTAGGGGATGAGATGAGCTGGTCTAGTGCATTAGAAATGATGAAGTCAAGGAATCATTGGATGAGTGCATTAGTGCAGGAATAGTTCACCCAATCTATAGTGGGGTAGTTGAAGTCACCAAGGATCAGGGTGTTAGGGGGTACCTTGATGGACTCAAGTAGGGCCAGGTAGGAGGAGTGGGTGTCCTCAGTCATGGAGGGGGTTCTGCAGCTGGCTGTAACTTGGATGGATGTCTTGCCAACTGTCAGTTGCACGGGAGTAGATCCAATGCATCATGCTGGCAAACCTATCTGGAGGTGTGCCTGTCCTTAATGAAGATAGAGACTCCACTACCCTTAGTCTTCCCGAGCTCATTTTGGAGTCAGAATGTGTGGAATGAGGTACAGCTTGGCAAGGTAGGGGTATTCTGGGCAGCCCTGAACCAAGTTTCCGTGACCGCACAGACATTGGCATCTTTCAGTGTGAGGAGAGCCTCCAGTCAGTGCATTTTCAGGTTAAGGCTCCTAGCGTTAAGTAGCATGACCTTCAATTTGCTTTTTGACAGACCTTTTATGTTGGAAGATTTGTCTTTGGGACATTGCCGAAAAAAACAAAAAAACGATCTGGAACACAATAAGAGTAGGCTCAACTATTAAAATGATGATGATTTAATATTTCCACAAATAAAATTAGCGCTTTCGGCGGGTAAAATAACCCACCTTCCTCAGATTACACAGCTGGACATGGAGAGCTTATTTATACATCAATACGTATAAAATGTCCAATAACCTTAAAGTGCATTATTGAAACGCTTAGGTTGTCATAGCGACCTTAATATAAGATCGCTACCTATATAATTTTACTTGCGCTACTATCAGCTATAAAAATACATATAAAAACATCCAATGTTTAAAACATGATACATATCTTGCTTGTTGCTATCAATTAAACAAAAATCCCTTCTTTTGCATTACGGCAGGCCATTTCCGTATTATACAAATACGGAAATTAATGCTAAAGTAAGCGATGGCTAAAAAAAGTCAAATGCTAAACATAACCTTAAAATTCATCAATTACACAAATTTCATAGGTTTAAATATCCTTTGAATCGTCATATTACAAAAGGTACTGTTATAAGAGTACTATACATTTTATCTTAGTGACAAAACTGGTAATGTTTTGTTTTGTGACTAAATAAATCTAAATATTATACCAACAAATTACACTATTGCTAACAATTATTACTCTTACTACTATGAATCAATAATAATATGGCACATTAAATAGGCCTAAATAGATAATACATTAATGTTAGTTCACATGTCTAAAATACTAACCTTCATAATAAAGCCTACAAATTCATACTACTATTTATGTATAAACCATGACATTATGTTCACAGTCATATCATCTATTGTGTTTATCTATTGTAGGCCAACCATTTCAAAACACATTTAATAGAAAGGGCCTCATTTATACCTGGTGTAACTTGTGCCCTAGTACGAATTTGCCAACATAATTCATCAATTTCTAGACGGACTTGCCAGGGTCCCCCTCTAATATCTTGTATTCTTTGCTGCAAAATAACAAACTTGAAAGCGTGCCCACTATTTTCCACAACATGCCGAGCTAGAGCATTATTCTGATCCTTTTTGGAAACAGCATTCATATGCTCGTAAATTCTGGTCTTTAATTTACGCTCGGTTTTTCCTATGTAGAAAGCTTTACATAGGTTACATAGGGCAGCATAGACTACTGATTTTGTTTCACAAGTAAAGTGACTATTGATCTTATATTCTATGCCATTTATGCTACAAGTAGTGCCAGTTTTTATGTGCGTACACTGACTGCATGTTCCACATCAATACATCCCTTGTGGACAGTTGGACATCCGTTTTTGCTTTGTTTTTTCCATAATACATTTGAGGTTGTCCCCTCTCCTGTATGTTATTTTAGGTTTTTCACCAAGGAGGACAACTAATCCTTTATCGTGTTTAACAACCTCCCAGTTTTTATTAATAATTTCTATTATCTGTTGGAAATCCATAGAATATGTATGAAGAAAACTACAGCAATAATTAGGTTTAGGTGAATTTAATGTGAATGTCTCTACTTGTGGACTTAAAATTACAGGATTAACATCTCGGTTATTAATGTTTATGGCGGGAAGCAAAGGTGAAAAATGCCCCTCCTCACGTTTATTAGTGACTTCTAGCACAATATTATTGACTAGGTATAGAGGGTAACCCCTTGATGTAAACATATCTATCAATTTTTCACATTCTATTTGAAAGTCACTATCGTCCGTCACCATCCGTGCTGCTCTGACCAGTTGACTCTTGATAACTGATCTTTTTTGATGGTATGGATGGTTACTTGAAAAATGTAGCAGTGAGTTAGAATATGTGGGCTTTCTATATATAGTACTTTTGAAACTATTGTTGATAATATCCTTAGATAAAAGAACATCTAGATAATTCATTTCAGAGTCAGCCACTGAATATGTAAAACGAAGGAATTCTGTCATATTTGTCATGTTATCAATAAACTCTGGAATAATTGATTTATCCCCCTTCCAAATGCAGAAAATGTCATCCTGGTACCTTGTGTGAAAGGAGACATGTTGTTGAAAAATGTCATCCTTAAACAAGAATTCATCCTCCCAGTGAGTCATGACTGCATTCGCGAATGAGCCCCCACATGGGGAGCCCATCGCCACCCCTCATGTTTGTAGGTAAAAATTACCTTCAAAGGTAAAAAAATTGTTCTTTAACACTAATTCTAGAAGGGTTTCAACAGTATAGATGGTATCATCCTGTATTTTTCTAGCTGACAAGAACTCCCTGACCCATACTAGGCCTAAATCCTGGGGGATAACCGTATAGAGGTCTTTAACATCTATTGTCAAAAACACTGAGTCAACGGAATATATTTGATTACTAATGTCCCTCAAGAAAGACCAAGAGTCTTTACAAATATGTTTGACTGTCCCTATAAGGGGCTTCAAAATACTATCCACATACTTAGCGCAAGCATAGGTGATGGACCCTCTACCATCAATGATAGGTCTAAACGGTGGGGCCTGTAGTCGCTTATGTAGCTTAGGTGCACCAAAAAATGCAGGGATTCTGGGTGCAGACATTTCCAAATAGTGAAAAACATCTGAATCAATAAACCCCTCCAAAAACAGATCATTAAGAGTACCATATATTTTTCTGTATGCACCATGTATTTCGTTTAGTGATACCTGCTCATAAGCCATGGTGTCAAGATGTTCCATCATGTATTCAACATATTTATATTGATCCATTAAGACCACCCCCCCACCTTTGTCCGGTCTCATGACTCGAACATTGCAATCCTTCAATAGATGTAAAAAGTCCCATTCGAGCCTAGACATGTTGTTAACACCTTTAACCCTGTTATATGTGACATGGTTCTTAATAGCCCATAAATCTAATTCACACATTTTTTCAAAGGTTGATAAAATAGGATGTAACAATGGGTTATAAGAACTTGACACTTTTAAGCTATTAAGAACCGGGGTATTATTCCCCATTAGAAAATTCAAATTTAATTTTCTAACGTAAATTTTTAGATCAATTATGGTCTTAGTTATGTCCATATGTCGGGCAGGAACAAACGTTAAGTCCTTAGCGAAAAAATCAACCATATCCTGTTGTATATTCAGGAGAGTATAGTTGTACAAGACAAAGTCACTATATGAACTTTTTAACAGAATAGGATCAATGCCAAAATCAGGGTTCAAGATCATCTCCTCCCCCGTCTTTTGTTCCTCGCATTGTTCTGCCTCTGTATTTGAGGGGGGTTCTTCCTCTTGGAATTGTTCACCAAATGAAAACCCTGATTATTCTGTTCAATCTCGTCTTCAATAATGATATTCTGTTGGTTAAAATTCATTGATCCAGCTACTTGTGCATGTCCCTGATTAGGGACCTGGACATTACCATTGCTATTATTGTTGTTGAACCTGGGGCTCCTTCTTGGCCCCTGCCTTTGTTCAGTTGAATAATTGTTGCTACTGAAATTATTATTTGTTCTTTGATTTGGTTCCCCAATGTTATTGGGTTGATCAGCAGCCCCATCAGGGACCGTTGTTGATGCTTTAGGAGGTTTTGGATAGGCACATTTATTGTTATAATCAGTTATATCCCTTGTCAATTTCTTTTTCTTAATGGCCAGAAGTTTTTCCATGCTTGCTTCAATACTTGTAAAGATACGACAGTATTCATATTTATACCGAAAAAACTCCCTGTCAGATATAATAGATTGTTCTAAATTTTCAAGCTCCTCCATTAGAACTGCTATGTCTTTAGAATAATAAGCTATGAGGGCCTGTAAAAATTCGGTACTTTGTCGATCAAACAAGTCCAGGAGTTCCTGATAAAAAGGGGAACTTTCCAAAAGACCAGCAGGAAATCGCCATTGGCGCAGGCCCTTGGGAATAACCTTGTTCCTAATACACTCAGTTAGATATGAAACCTCCAGTTGTAATTTTTTACATCTGTATAGTTTATTATCAAATGAGTCTATTTTTTCTGATAAAGTGCCACAATTTGAAGTTCCTCCTAGGGTAGGCAATACATGCGGATGGAACTCCTGGCTAAAGAAATTGTTATTAGACAAAAAATTAGCCATAATGGGGATCCCCTGCTTGTTTGGGATTCCCTCCATGTTATCAACTGAACGCATATTAGTAATGTTGTTACCTGATTGCACGCCACTGGTTTCAAATGGAAAACCACGGTCGCTAGGCACAAAAAGTCTGTTACTGCTGCTTGGTAATCCAACATCCATATTACGAAGCCCTGGAGACTGTTGTCCGTTCGGTGGAGTTGTAGAGCTTCCGTTAGAAATGGTAAATCCAGGTGGTGGAAAATTGTTACCGGTTCTTAAAACCGGCAACGCCATGGCATCTACTTTCTGTGTTAAGGCATCTACCCTGCCGAGTAGAGCCTCAACAAGTGCTGTTAAACTGCAACTTGAATTGCCGCTAGAATCATTCTCCTCATTCCGCTGTGTAAATAGTGGTGGAGAAGCCTCTCCGGTTCCGGTCGCCATCAACGTAACTCTGCACCAAACACACTAGATAAACTTTGTAAAAAACAAAAAAACGATCTGGAACACAATAAGAGTAGGCTCAACTATTAAAATGATGATGATTTAATATTTCCACAAATAAAATTAGCGCTTTCGGCGGGTAAAATAACCCACCTTCCTCAGATTACACAGCTGGACATGGAGAGCTTATTTATACATCAATACGTATAAAATGTCCAATAACCTTAAAGTGCATTATTGAAACGCTTAGGTTGTCATAGCGACCTTAATATAAGATCGCTACCTGTATAATTTTACTTGCGCTACTATCAGCTATAAAAATACATATAAAAACATCCAATGTTTAAAACATGATACATATCTTGCTTGTTGCTATCAATTAAACAAAAATCCCTTCTTTTGCATTACGGCAGGCCATTTCCGTATTATACAAATACGGAAATTAATGCTAAAGTAAGCGATGGCTAAAAAAAGTCAAATGCTAAACATAACCTTAAAATTTGTGGAAATATTAAATCATCATCATTTTAATAGTTGAGCCTACTCTTATTGTGTTCCAGATCGTTTTTTTGTTTTTTACATTGCCGAAAAAAGACTCAATGGGTGAGGCAAGAACCTTGGCCAGGATCTGGAATTCAGGGGGAACAGGTGGAGGCCATCTCTGGCAAAGCATTCAGGTCTGTCAACCACGTCAGCCAAGGCAGACAAGATACTGGATACCCTTGGAATGAAAACAGAAACTAAGCCAATTGTTGAAGTCAATTATTTTTTGTTGGTATTGTGGTATCATTCTTGGTGAAGGTAGGATGCTGCTTAGAGCTAGTGTCATACCTGCCTGGGACACATACTCTGAGAGCTCAATCAGGTCCCTCTTCATATAGTCCAAGGAGATACGTCTTAATTCATTCACACCAACATGGACAAGTCATACTTGTACCTGTTGTGGCGAGACTTAAGTGCATGCGTGATGTGGCGGATTCTGGCACCTGACAGACAACTGACTGTGACCTTCTCCTTGTTAAGCCAGGTGAGGGGAACATCAATGTGTCTCACAGTTGAGTCATCAATTACTTGTATGTTTGGTTTATTGTTATGCCTTATGGGCCATGTTGGTTTATTGTTATGCCTTATGGGTTGTGTTTGTGAGAGACTGGTGTACTGTCTACTGTGAGTGATGTATTTGCTGTTGTGGATGGACTGTTTGTGATTGTGTTTTGGATATCTCTGCTGTTTAGGTAAGTTTTTATTGAGGACCTCTGCATAGAGGGATGTGTGTTGTGCTTGGCTATATGATGTGAGTGGTGTGGTGTTTGTGCTTGCAATCTCCTCTTTGTCAGGAGTACTGACTGTGGCATGAGAGAGCATGGATTCCAGGTTACTGGTGTAGATGCATTTCTCGCAAGTAGAAGAATTATGTGCTAGGAGAAGAGGGCTGTCATTGAATATGAGGCAGTTGCTACACTGTCTTAGTATGCCCATGTCGACCAGGCTGGCAGGAGAAACTGGTGGGAATTGTCCAGACATAGTGTACTGAATACTTGGGAGGACTTGTGGCGAGAGGGTTTTGATAAGGGTTTGTCTGTAAGATTGTAGACCTCAAAAACTTTCTTAAATGTAAAGTAACTGGCCTGAAGCCCAAGTGCTAAAACCAAAACGCAGATGCTTAGAATAACAGATAAATGTAATCAGGCTACTAACAAGCAGCAATAAATGCAGCAGAATAAAAGCACTTGAAAACTTAACAGCATGCAGCAAAGCAAAATAAGGTAATAAAGCAGGAAGAGCACAATTACAGTAAAAGCATCTGAATAAAATGTAATTTTTTTGTTAAGTGAAGAGGGAGGAAACAAAAGACAATTTAAGATTAAGAAACTAAGGGGGTTGGCCTTCCCAAATGCTCTCTCTGTACACAGTAGACTGAGCTGATAAGCTGATACTGGGAGGAGTGCCAAAAATCAAAGACGCAAGGGGGTACTCCTTCCCAAATGATCTCACTGTACTCAGTTGAGTGAGCAAATAAGATGGGAATGGAATGAGTGACCAAAATCAAATTTACAGTAGGGGTGGGCAATTCCAAAGCTACCAAGTTTAAGAATACAGCAACACTTAGGTGGGAGGATGGGAAAAAAAACAAAATGCAGATGGAGACCAGCAATATTCAATATTCAATACTTATATCAGCTTGGTATATCCAGGTAGTTATAAAATCAATCATAGCCAGCTAACCAGCACTGCTAAATCAGTTCTGCTACTGAGCACAATTTCATAGAAATGCAAGTCTTTATACCAGTAGTATAATAGAATAGATAGACCCTCAGGCAATCAGATAAACACAGAGAGGTACTGACCGGTAGCTTACACCTTGGGTGGGCTGACTTCACATAATGTAAAGCAACCCCCCACTGTGAAACCAGCTGGCTTAGAGCTCAAGTGCTGAACTAAACCTGAGAAATAAAAACGCAGACAGAGGCCAGCAAATAAATGCAGTACAGTTTTGTTAACTATCACTGAAACAGATCAAGTGCAAAAAAGTATACTTATATCAACTTGGTATATCCAGATGGTTACAGAATCAATCATAGTCAGGTAACCAGCTCTACTGTTTTGAAATGCATATTTGTAAAGTGTTCATGTGAAGCTGTAAGTGAGAATCATGAGGAGCAAAATCATTTTAAAATATTCTGATTTATTAAAAGTAATGTAAACACTTTGTGAACATTCTTGGTGCAGTGCATTGTCTGATAATGTGATGCAGACACAGAAAATTTTAAGAAACACCTGAAGTCCGGATGAATAGAAATGTGATGATAAACAGCTTTTAAGTCTAGTGTTACCAGGAAACTAGAAAGGAAAAGAAGAGGAAATAGGTTGTGAAGTGACATCATTTTCAAACTTGGGCACTATTACAAACAGGTTTAGGAAAGAAGGATCCAGATCTGGTCTCCAAGTATTTTCTGTCTTTGGCACTAGAATATCCTTGAATACAAACTTTTCCAAACCAGGGAAGGGGGAACTGGTTCTTTCACTCCTTGGGACAGCATGTGATGAAGAACCAGTGTAAACAAAGGAATCTGATCTGGAAGATGAGGAATAACCCCGTTGAAATGAGGAATTTCCTCCCACTGCCATCTGTAACCTCGATTACAGATTTTCAGAACCCATGCCTGAAACAATCTGTTGCTAAAGAGAAAATGAGGATTCAGGCTTTCTAGAAGGAAAAAAAGGGGGCCATGGGGGGATCACATAGTCTCTTGAATAGTCATTCAGACTTGTTGGACTGTCCCTGGATTTGGGAGGTTTGAGGTTTATTTTTGGAACCCCCTTGCCACTTTTTTTAGACGTCCATTTACCTGTACTTTGTCGAGACTCTTTATTCTGCTTTTTGCCAAAATAGGATGAGAAGAAAGAAATTCCCTTGGAAAATTTGGAAAAGAAGAGCTGAAATTCTTAGAGGTTCCATGGATCAGCTTACCCCTTTCATTACACTTTTTGATCACCTCTGCAGCAGATGGGCAAAACACTAAATCTCCATCCAAAGGTGAATTTAAAATCTCAATTTCAGCATCATCTGGGAGGTTCTGAGAATACAAGAAATAGTACAAGTGACCACAGTCCTTAAAAAAGTATCAAAAGGGTCATATGCGTACTGTAAACAATGAATAGTGACCTGTGCAACAGAAGAAACTAAATTATTTAAAGCAGATCTTTCCTCACAAGAAGAAACTGTAGAAAAATATAATATTCCTTGTACTTTCACAATTTGTTAGAACAAATTTTAAAATAAAAGCCTGAACAAGCCAAAATTCTAAAAATCAAAGTTGTAGAAGTATACACTTTTTTCCCATACTTATCAATAATTTCTCTCTCCCTAGCAGAAAGAGTAAGACTGGAATTAACTAACTGCTTAGCAGCAGTGAAATCTACTACAACTACAGCTGCTTGGTCAGGTCTGGAAATAGTGGAAAATATTTTAAGAGACTGAGGAACTTTATACATCCTGTCTGCCTTTTTGGGGGAAGCTGGCTGACTATCAGTTGAAACTGCAGGCAGTGAGACACACATCCTCTACAGCAGATAGAAAGTACAGTTTTGTACCTACCATAAATGTAGATGTCCGATAGGTATGCATCTGCAGTCATCACATATGGGTTGTCCTGCCTCAGGCAGCCCTTCGGTCGGCCGGATTCCAAAGTCTGGGTCCGGCGTCGGCTGATGTCGCCCTTTCCCCGACGTCAGAGCACCTGGGGTATAAAAGCGTCAGCCGACGCCATCTTCCTCAGTGTTTCTTGCCCCAGATGCCAGGTGCCCTCAAAGGAAGGCTAAATTTGGAGAAATGCAATAAATTCCAAACATGCACAGAAATATATATATATATATATATATATATATATATATATATATATATATATATATATATATATATATATATATATAAATAAAACAAATACACCATAATAGATAACCCCAGCTAGCTAAGAGAGGGAGAAGTACCCAATAAGTACCAAAGAGGGGAAGGAGGGAGGGTAAACCTGACTGCAGATGCATACCTATCGGACATCTACATTTATGGTAGGTACAAAACTGTACTATGTCCTTCAAGGATGCATCTGCAGTCATCACATATGGGTAGAATACCATAGCCAATCTGGGGGTGGAGGATCTATGTAAAGGATGGTGTAGCTAAAATGCCCTGCAGGACTGCCGTATCAAAGCCTGCTCTGGATCTGGAATATAAAGGTAAATTGTAATGCTTGGAAAATGTATGCACGGAGCTCCATGTAGCAGCTTCTAGAATGTCCTTGGTAGCCACCCCTCTTAAGAAGGCTGTGGTTCTGGTGGAATGAGATCTAATGTTAGCTGGCACAGTTTTTCCATGAAAGGAATAACAAAAACGAATGCAATTCCCTATCCATTTTGAAATTGTCTGTTTGGAAATTGCTTTTCCTTGTGCACCAGCAGCATATGCTACCAACAGCTTGTTAGTTTTTCTGTAGCTTTTAGTTCTGTCCAAGTAGTAGCGCAACTGTCTGTGTATGTCCAGGGTGTGCAGAAGTTTCTCCCCTTTGTTTTGTGGATTTGGAAAGAAGGTAGGCAGGTGAATAGCTTGGTTTAATGAGACCCTGGATACCACCTTTGGCATAAATGAAGGATTGGTTCTCAATGAGACTCTGTCCTGATGAAAAATAAGAAATGGCTGTACTGCCATGAGGGCCTGTAACTCAGATACTCTTCTTGCTGAGGTTATGGCCAGAAGGAAGGCAGTCTTCCAAGACAGGAACTGTAGTTCCGCAGATGCTGCTGGCTCAAAGGGAGGCAGAGTTAGTTTTTCCAACACAAAGTTAAGGCCCTAAGTAGGCACTGGAGGTTTCCTTGGAGGATTGATGTTTTTAATTCCTCTTAGAAACTGCCTTAGGAGAGGATGAGAAAAGATAGGTGGATCAGTATTGTACTCTGCTGAAATTGCTGAAGCATGAATTTTAATGGAAGAGTAAGACAGGCCATTGTGGAGCATTTCTGCCAAGTATTCCAGGATATGTGCCATGTTCATCACTGTTGCATCTAGGCCCTTTGTAGTGCTCCAAGTGTGAAATCTTTTCCATTTTGCTGAATATGCCTTTCTTGTGGAAGGCCGGCGAGCTTCCATGATGATATCTTTCACTCTCTTGGATAGCTTATCCTGAGGAGGAGTCAAGGTATTTTCCAGGCTGTTAGTTGCAAGGTTTTCAGGTTGGAATGCAGAGTTTTGTAATTGTGCTGTGTCAGGAGAAGTGGCCATTGAGGAAGAGGCCATGATTTTGTGCGTGACATGCTCTTTAACAGTGGGTACCAGTGCTGTCTTGGCCAGTCCGGAGCTATCAGAATCACTTTTGGCTGCTCTGTCCTGATCTTCAGTAAGACCTTGGTCATTAATGGAAGAGGTGGAAATGCATACACTGTTAGAGTTCTCCAGCTGAAAGAGAGGGCGTCCACTTTCCATGCTTGTGGGTGGTATGTCCTTGAGCAGAATTTCTTCAGCTGATGATTGTGGGGGGAGGCAAAAAGATCTATGTCCGGCCTTCCCCATGATAGTGTTATCTGTAGGAAGATGTCTGGGTGCAGCATCCATTCATGTGCATCCATGATATTTCTGCTTAAGCTGTCCGCCAGTATATTGTCTTTTCCTGGCACAAACTGGGATTGTAGCTCTATATTGAGTTTCAAGGAAAGTTCCCATAGATTCACTGCCGGTCTGCAAAGAGGGTAGGAATGGGTGCCTCCTTGCTTGTTTATGTACCACATAACTGTGGTGTTGTCTGTCCTTATTAGCAGGTGGCCTTGATGCAGAAAGAGTTTGAAGGCCTCGATTGCATGTATCACTGCCAGCATTTCCTTTTGGTTTATGTGCATGCGTAGCTCCCTTTGTGACCATAGTCCTTGAATACATCTGCCCTCCATGTGTGCTCCCCAACCGTGGTCTGAAGCGTCCGTTGTAATGGTTTGGCTGGCTATTGGTTTGCTGAAGGGCAGACCCCTGTTTGACTGGCTTGCTTGAGCTCACCACAAAAATTCCTTTTGGAGGCATGGATAGAGTGGGATCAAAGTTTCTAAGCTGTGACTGTGCTGAGACCATAAACTCCTTAGGTACCATTGCAGTTTCCTCATATGCAGCCGTGCTTGTGGAATCAGAAGAATGCAAGATGCCATGTAACCCAGGGCCTGCAGAATTTTCCTTGCAGTCAGCTGAGTTTGTCTTGTCAGATTCTTGAAGTAATACGGTAGCTGTCTTTGTTTTTCTTCTGTGAGAAAAGCCATTTGGGTGGTTGTGTCTAGATCCGCACCCAGAAAAGTTATTCTTTGGGATGGAACAAGTCTTGATTTGTGAATGTTGACTGTATATCCCAAGGCCTGTAGTAGGTGGATGGCATAACTCAAGTCCTTTACCTGAGTTGTTGGCTGTCCACTTGTATAAGGCAGTCGTCCAGATATGGGTATATTTGAATCCCCTGAAGTCTGCAGTGTGCAATTACTGATGCCAAGCATTTCGTGAATACTCTGGGCGCAGTAAATAAGCCAAAGGGCAATGCTGAGAATTGATAATGCTCTGAACCTGCAAGAAATCTGAGGTGTCTTCTGCAACTTTGTCTGCTAGGAACATGCAGGTATGCCTCCTTGAGGTCTAGAGTCACCAGCCAAGACCCCTTGCCCAGCATGGGAAGGAGTTGCTGTACAGTCAGCATTTTGAATTTTGGTACAATGAGATAAGTATTCAGTGCGGACAAGTCGAGAATAGGCCTCCATTGATTTTCTTTTCTTGGAACAAGGAATAGGCTGGAATAAAATCCTTGGCCTTGTTCTGAAAGAGGAACCTTTTCTATAGCTTTCATCTGCAGTAAGTTGGAGATTTGTTTCAAAGCCTCTGCCCTTTGATTTGGTGGCAGGTCTGGCATGCCTTTTCTTTTTGGCAATGTGTGAAAATGGAACCTGTATCCTTTGTCTATTATTTGCAGTGTCCATTTGTATCTTGTAATACTGTGCCAATTTTCTGAGAATAAAGAAAGCTTTCCACCCAAAGGTGCTTCTAATTGAGCCCTGGTTGGCGGAGTCAAAGCAAAGTCATTGAGTCTGTCCTTGTGCAGCAGTTGTAGGTCCTGCACTACCTCTCTGGTTGGGAGGCTGTCATTGATGCCCTCTGTAGGAGCCTCTAGCTTGCCCTTTACCTCTGGCACGCCTGTTCTTGCCTCTCTGAAATCTTTCTGTGTCCGGAAAGGACCAATTCTTGGTAGGCCAATTTCTGCTGAATCTTGGTGGTTGGACTTGTAGAAAATCTTTGACTGCTTGTACAGATTTTGCCTTTTCCTCAAATTTCTTTAAGACCCCCTGAGCAGTGGAGCCAAATAACTTTTGCTTCTCCAGTGGAGCATCCAGAAGCTTAGTTTTAACATGGTCTGGCAGAGATTGTTCCTTCAGCCAAGCATGCCTACGTATGACTGCACCTGTCATAGCTGACCTACATGAAGCTTCGAATGCATCATAACTACACTGCAAGAAATGGTTGCTAACCTGCTGGGAGTTATGTACCAGATCCTGAAGTGATTTGCGATCTAGGGGTTCAGGTGAAGACAGTTTCTTATGCAATTCATCTAACAAATACTCTTGGTACTGTATCATATGAAATTGACAATTTAATGCCCTCATAGAAAGAGTAGCAGAAGTATACACTTTTTTACCCCATCTCTCTAAAGCCCTGGACTCCCTTTCAGAGGGGAGTGTATTTTTAGTAGTGGCAGCTGCAACCCCTTTAGGGCCCTGGGAAATAGTTTCTGGATCAGCAGAGTGGGCCTTGTAAAGAAAATTATGTGAGTCCGGGACCCTGTAGTACCTATCAGGTTTGATAGGGGCCGGAGGAAGAGTGTCAGGGGTTATGCTAGACTCAGAGTACACATCATCAATGACATTCAAAACAGGAGGAATAGCCAAAGGTCTATGCTGAGGTAAATGCAGAAAAGTTCTTAATCTTTTCCTGGAATCAGAGAATTCCTGGCCCTGCCATTTGAAATGCTCTCTCATAGTGTGAAGGGTCTCCCCGAAGGATAGTTCTTCAGGAGGGGAGGCCGAGGGGATAGATTCCTCTGCATCAGAATCCTCGTAGGCCAAAAAAACCTCCTCCTGGTAGTCCGAGAGAGCAGAGCCATCAGAGGCCTCCTCTGAGGAGTGGGGATCAGAGGGCTCAACCCTGGGCCTTTTGTCTAGAGGAGGTTGAGAGCCCCTGTCCGGATGGGGCTGAGAACCCCTAATTAAGGAAATAAGGTCCTCTGTTAAAGTTAGAATCTGTGAACTTGTAGAGGGTCCCTTAGGAATAACCCTGGGAGGCATAGCTTTTGTGTGTTTAGCAGCTTTAGCCCTGGTGAATGCCTTTATGGACATGGATGCAGGAGGCCTGGCTACACCACGTGCTGGTGTAGTTTTGTCTAGAGGAATGGTGTCAGAAGTTTCCAAGACACCAGTTTCTGAAGGAAATTCAATAACCGACTCAGCAGGGGCCTCCGGGGCCGAGGTTGTCGGTTGAGCGGTTTCGGGGGTCGGAAGTACCAAGGACTCGGTTTCAGCCGAGACCGAGACACTCGTGGTAGGCCTGGCCGTGGTTTCAGCCGAAACCGTGGCCCGCGTGTGTCGGTCCTTGTCCTTCCGTTTCTTTGTTAAATGTGAAGTCGGAGTCTCCGACGGCATATTGTACGAAAAACTAGCCCCAAAAAATTCCTCTGCAAACTCCGCCTGACGTCTAAGAGTGCGTCGGTTGAAGGAAGCACAGGCTGAACAGGCCGAGGCGTCGTGGTCTGGGCCTAGGCAGGGGAGGCAGTAAGAGTGGAAATCCTTATGAGGTATTTGTTTCCCACAAGTTAAGCAATTATTAACTTTATCTGACATCGGCTGAGGCAAGAAAGAGTCCCCAACGAGGTACTTAGCTTTTGAAGTCTTCGGTAGCTGAATTACAGGAGCTGGCCGACCGGTACTTACGAACTGCTTCTGCTTCGGGCACCATGCGGCAAGAAAGACTGGGGAAGACGGCGTCGGCTGACGTTTTTATACCTCAGGCGCTCTGACGTCGGGGAAAGGGCGACATCAGCCGACGCCGGACCCAGACTTTGGAATCCGGCCGACCGAAGGGCTGCCTGAGGCAGGACAACCCATATGTGATGACTGCAGATGCATCCTTGAAGGACATCAGGAGGAATGGGAGTAGATTCTAGAAAATCCTTCTGTAACAACTTTTCTGAGGGACTGAAAAACCTAATTGTTCGCTCATTGATACCTCTGGCACATTCCAGCAACAGTCTCAGAGAAAGAGACATCCCCAAACAGAGAATCAGAAACTGATCGCTCCTCTGAGTTTGAATCAGAAATCTGAGGGAAAATGCATCTGTCCCTTCATCTTCCTGTTCAGATTAAGAATACTGAATCTCTTCAGGAAAACAGCTATCCCTCTTTTCTTTTTACCAGAAACTACTTTTCAAGAAGGATCAAGAGCCTGAATTAAATCCTGAGCCAAACCCAGTAAACTACTCCTGCCCAAACTATTTAAGGAGGAGTAGATACATGCTTAATTTTCTGTATCTTTTTGACAGGAAAAGATGGGGTCAAAAGTAGTATTAATGACAGTGGCCACTTCCCCAGGGATGGGCATGGAATTCTGATACAGCAAGGAAACCTTCCCTGTTCCCTCTCCCAGGGCCAACAAGAGTGGCCCTCCCTTGTCCACTGGGGGATTCCAACAGCTGCAGATGCTGTGGCTAGCTCCAGGTCCTTGGCAGCTATGGGTGCTACACCAGTGGTATCCACGGTAGAAGATGAGTGATCTGTGGTACATCAAATGGCCACAGCAGAGTCACTCACATGCAGCTGAGGCAAATTGCTAGCCTGCTGTGGTGTAAAGGCAGTTTGCTAATCTTTTTTGTTTTTGTGGCTGAAAGAAGGACTGACCATGGGACCAGTAGTTTTTTCCATGATCAAGCCAAAAATGGTGTCTCTTTCCCAGTAAACAAGCACCAAATGCTCGTCAAATCTCATCCTTTTTGATAAAAAAAAAAAATAAAAAAAAAACAGTAAAAAGTACTTTAAAACACTTTGCCAGCCCCAGAAAAATAAAATAACTACATTTCCTTCACAAAAAAACTTTTTAGTTACTTTATACAGGAAAAAAAGTATGTTTAAAAGTACAACACAGTCTTGTCACAGTCTGTTAAAACATAAAACTCTTGACTTAAAATAACTTTCCTGAATAGGAAGGTAATGAAATAGTAACAATATTTAGAAAATGGAAGGTTTTTCCCCAAACAGAGCTTATCTGTCCAGCAAAAGTAGAGCACAAGTGGACTGTCAATCCTGAAAGCCTCAGATGAGTTTGCTCTTTGACAGCAGTAAAGCTCTGAAGGGCTTGGCACCAAAACTTGACTTTTAGTCAACTGAGCTTGAGCTGACTGAGAGTTTGAGTGCGTGGAAGGCGACCTGAAACTTTGAAAGCTGGTTGGCCATTATACCTTTGGCAGGATATAACCCATATAGCTAAGGTACGTCAGAGTAGTCAATATGATGAACATCTCACAGTTACAAAAGGCAACTTCTCATAATGCAGTGAACTGATGATTCTTCAGATTAAAGATCATCCCTTATAGATGGTACACATGAGGGAGATGTCACGATGGCAGGCATTGTGGACAGAGTTATCATAAGGAACCGGAGACATGAAGTATGAGGAAAGGCTAAAAACACCCAGAAGAAACAAAGAACTGATATGACATGAATAGCATTGTAGTATAATCAGAAGAAATAATATGAGAAGATAACACAAAGGGATATGGAGTCACAAATGACAAATGAAAATTACCAAAATATGTGGAAACTACTTCACAAAGAAGGTGGTGGAGACCTGGAATAGCAGTGTACAACTACTGACAAACTGAAAGATTACTGAGGCAGGAAAGATAGCAAGTACATTCAGACAGCCTTAAAACAGAGCATTTTTACTTTCCATCTAAATAAATATT
This sequence comes from Protopterus annectens, assembly GCF_019279795.1. NCBI lineage: Eukaryota > Metazoa > Chordata > Ceratodontiformes > Protopteridae > Protopterus > Protopterus annectens. Next base: position 344,038,386 of record NC_056728.1, on the reverse strand, counting down.
CACTTGTCTATTTATCTTGCAAGACAACAGTTGTCAATATCACAGATACCATAGTCAATTTGCTTGGTCATTCAGTCTGACCAGCCAAATCAAAGACAAACAAGGAGATTAAGTTATGCACTATTATAATTTTTTCTATTCACATTTTGGTGTCCTCAAAGTTCACAAACTATCCATTCAAAGAATTACATAGCAAAACCTAACGAAGACCTAAAAATGTAAATGCTGATGGGGCGCAATGATGAGAGTGCTTGCTGTAAATCTAGCATTATTCACAAAGAAAAGTCCAATCTCCAAGTGAAACAAACAAATCCCTACAACTGCAGATACAAAAATTTAAATGTAAAGCTCTTATATTCTCTACTCTACTAAGTGTTAAAGCAAAACCCAATTACACAATGAAAAACAAAATTCCTTAACACAAAAGGCATGCATAACGGGGAGGAAACAAGCAAACCAGTATAATAAAATATTTTTTTAAAAATATTGTAAAATAGCTGGGGGTGTCAGGAGGCTGCAAGCATCTCTATGTAAACAGCAGGATGTATCCGCATTCCTGACTCACTTTCTAAAAAACTGACATATAGTTCAGATAAACTACTATATATAGTGCAAGCACACACTGGCACAACACAAACTTTATGTGTATGAGTACACTCCGATGGTATGCCTAGTTGTTCAACATGGTAAGAAGAAAAGGAACAGAACTAAAGTTCCTCAGTACGAAGTTACTGTTTCTAAGGTTAACACAACTTTAAAAAAAAAATTTGGCACTACATGATGGCAAAAGTCCACTTCTGAGTTATACTAATGCTTCTGTACATATGGTTGGTTCTTCAGTTCGATAACTAGTTTCACCATCGTGATCATGCCTGCTGTGGGTAAACCAACCATAACCTACACCCAGTTAGGGATCAGTTTAAAAATACCAACTTGCTGTTGTCTACTGGCAATGCACCATCCTGTGCATCCCAGCAATTTCTTTTCCATAATGTTTGTTTACTTTAAGGGTAACCAATATAGCCATTCCTGGCTACTTTACACTTCTGTTTAAATAATCGTTTTGTGAGAGCCTTAAACCTCGCACAGTGTTACGAGCATGTATCCCACTATCGCTGGTTTATAAATACCATCCACAAACAACAGATCTAGTTGGTGTTTGAACTTGCACACATTACATTAAGTTTCTTCTTAAAGACTGCATTGTTAGTCATCTATTTCTAATACTCATTTGTTATTTCCAGAGTGACGGGTATGATAAAGGAAACAGAGTCATAAAGCTGCTCTTGATGACTCACGGTTCTGTCTTTTAAAAACAAACATAAGGCCACCTCTGCTCAGCCTGCGATACAGTTTTTAATTATTATTTGATTTGCTCGCATTTGCATACGTCATTCTTGGCACACACAGAAAATGCCATATAATATTCTACTTGGGATCTAACGAGGGATTTGTTAGTGGCGGTAATACCTCAAATAGCCTTGAGGTCACTGCATTATGCAGTCTTTTTTTATAATACAGTGGTATGTCTTCACTGGAGGCTGTGTTTTGACAGTGAAGCATAACTTTCTTATTATCAAGAACACTCAGGTCTCTGATACGATGTGCAGCTGCCAACAAATGGCTATTAATAGAGTATAGCTATTCTTTGTTGTTATTACCTAAGTGTAGTAAGAGTATTTTTAACATTAAGGTGAACAATGTTACTTCCAGACCACGAATACAAAGAGTCCATAAGCCTCTGTAAATGATATTCATCTTCAGTATCTGTACCATGGCTACTAACTTTCAGTTTTCTGCAAATTTACTATCTCAAGCATGCAGCATAACAGGAACAGTTGACAAAAAACACTGCATACAAAAGGTCCAAGTACTGATCCTTAAGACAGACCTTAAGGTGGGTAAAGAAGTAAAGCACAATTGTGCAGGTAACTTATCATAATAGCAGATGTTCAAATAGATCACGGCTGAGGTACAGTTAACATCTAAGGCGTTCCCTGTAAAGGCTGAATCTGCAAGCAAACATTACAAAGCACAGGATCCTTTCCCTGTGAACTGTATATCTATCCTAGGCATAAAACAGCATGCTGGTCTAAGAGGTACATATGTCTGTGCCACTTTAGAGCTTTCTTGCTCTTATAAAGAATAAGCAGGATAATAGAATAACTTCCTTAAGAAAAGTCAGAACCCCAAGATAGTATGCAAGGGAGGGTGCATTCTGAGAGTTCAGGAAGTTTTAGGGTGGGGGAAATTAAAGAATCTAGGGAAAACCTCACCCCAGCATAAAGTAAAACATCAACTGTGCATCCCAAGAGGAGACTGAAGAAGGGTATAGTCCATCTACCAATATGGTAAGTTACCTATACAATTATACTATATTCTTCATTAGACCACTGATGCAATATTCTTAACATCTGGGATGACTCCCAAAGCTTGATCAGATTGGTTGGAGGAAGGAGGTGCTCCCTCAGAATTTAGGATGTCATGAAGGACAGCCTTTACAAATCCTGTTCTAGCTCTAGACTGAACATGCAGTTTGCAATGTTTACTGAAGGTGTGGCCTGAGGACCATTGGTTTTAGAGTCTACATCTTGCATGAAAGCTCCTGAAGTGGCTAACGCCCTGGTAGAGTGGGTTTTTATTATTCCTAATAGCTGTTTGCTGTGATTTGTGCAACATAAAAGAATTGCATTCCAGACCCATTTGGAAATACCTCATTTAAACAAAGGTTATCCTATTTTCTTTTCCATCAGTGGATACAAAAAAATTGGTCAGATTATCTAAAGTCTTTTCTCTTTGGAGCTGTCTATGGACATCTAAGGAATGAATATTTCTTTCTTCTTTAAGGGTTTGGAAAGAAATCAAATAGCAGAACAGTCTGATTAAGAAAGAATTCAGAAACCACTTTAGGCATGAAAGAAGGACAGGTATGAAGGCTTACTCAATCCTTTTGAAAATAACAAAAAAGGAGGATGGCACAAAAGGGTCTGTAACTCAGAAACTATTCTGACAGATGTTAAGTCTACTACCAAGGCAGTTTTCAAGATCAAAAACTTCAAAGAAGAATAAGAAGCTGGCTCAAAAGGGCTATGAAGGACCACTCTTTTCCTTGGATATTTAATGAGGAACGGTTTGACCTGATTACAGTTAGACAAAGTGGGTATCCAGTGGCAAACAAGGAGCTATAACTTAAAAATATATCTTGATAGAAGTGTAATATAAGCCAGTCATAAGCAACTTACAGAGATAATGAAGGACCAGTGATGCCACAACTATACTGGGGTCCTGCTCTCTGTTTTGAAACCAGACAGAAAACCTTTTCCTCTAGGATATGAAAGACTTTCTGTTGTTAGGGTTTCAGTTCTCTCAAAATATTCAAAACATACTGACAGAACTGGTGTCTGAAAGAAATTAAAATCCTATCATCCACATTCTGAGCTTCAGTGTGTATAGACAAGGATGAATCAGTAACCCTTTGTCCTGAGTAAGTAGATCCACCCAAGCAGAAGTGTCTGGTAATGACCCCTGGCCAATTCCTTGACAAGGGAGAAAAGGAAGTTATGGTACTTATCATAATGTTGGATCCTTATTGCCCCATTCCACCGCTATGTCCTCCTATGCGTATGGATGATCTTTCTTCCAGGTGGATAAGACACAGCAACTTTTATGATTCAAAGCTTTCTCCAGCATTCAGACTCCTTTCTTTTCCCATAATGCACCTGCATCGCACTCTCCTTCAGATCGAGGTTGCCCTTTAAAAAGTAGACAAGTCTGCACAAAGAGCAAGGAAGAACTGAAGAACATGTTTTGGGCTTAGGTCTGCCCAGAAATGAGGAAGTGACAATTTGGAAGGGGGATGGTGGAAGGAGTGGTATAATAAGGATACAGCATTACAAAAAGTATATAACTTCCACATCCCGGATTGTCCTCCCATCAGCACTTGACTTATAGATGCAATCCACAGATACTTGTTTTCCTGGGTGGTATCTTGACAGGATATCCTTCAGAATGGTAGATCTGAAGGAAGTCCTGAATCTAGAAATAATGTCTGATTTACAATATTTGATAAAAGTGTTCATTGTTGCTCAGGTTTCTGCATGCAATAATGGTAGGGCAAACAGATCACATCAAGGATGACCCCAGTAGAAAAACATTGTATGAACCACTGATGGATCGATGGACCACTCATGAGGCATCAGAACTGATCTGCTGAGCCTGTTTGCTAGGTAGTCAGTTAATCCAAAAATGTACATTGCTATTAGAAAGCTCTGTGAAGATATCACTTACTGTCAAACTCTTAAGGTTTCTCAGCACAGTGGTTAAGGTCTACTCACCGTCCTCCCTTTGTTGTTGTATCAAACCAATAACATGTCTGCGTGGATAGACATCATGCCCTGCGGAAGGCAATACTGGAAGGACAGCAATGCTAGCAGAACCAACCTTGACCTCTAGGAGACATTTATTTGAAGACTGGTCTCTTGTTCTACCCACATACCCTGGACCATTATTCCTTGAAATGTCCTTCCCACCCCAGACAGGAAGTGTCAGTGGTCATTGTGGCCTTGGAAAAGGTAAAGGGTCTTCCGACTGAGTGTGTGAGGGACTCCATCTACAATAGTAAATGTTTTCTGCAAACAGGGGTAGTGAGTTAACTACTTCGGGGCATGGAAGCCGAATACAAAGATATTTAAGGAGAACGTCTTTAGAGGGTGCTTAAAGCAAAAAGGAAAGGAGCACCGGAGATGTAAGCAGTTGAGAGGGTGGTGAAGATGGAAAGTGGTAGTAAGAGCACTGGGAAGAGGAAGTTGGTATCAGTGGAAACAGTGTTTACTATTACAGGCCTTGGAGAAACACACATTTGAAAGTATATCCAGTGAATCTGCTGCCACATATCATTTGGGAAGACTGAGATTTTTGACAGACAAGGGGAAAGTTAAGAGTACTGATGAAAAAGACTGGAAGTAAGGACTGCAGGGAGCTGATTGGATTTTGTGATGGGGGGATAAAACAATTATGTTTGTTTAAATGCAAGATGTATGGTCAATGTATGATCAGTTAAATGGTTGAACTAATGAAATACCAATACAAAATATAAACGCAAAAAAAAAAAAAAAACTTCAGAGTTAGCATAGCAAACTTGTTTGATACAATTTTTACCTTCTAGAGCTTCACCATCATCTCTAAAAACTTCCTGTCTTGTTCTATGCAGTGTCTTGAAAAGTTGAAGAACCTAAAAGTAAGAAAGGATTAAGTAAAGTAACTAACATAAGAATAGTATTTACGTTCAAAGCAAAAAAAAAAAAAAAAAAAAAAGTTTGAAGACTTATGCACATTGTATACAGATATTATGCAGCACCAGACAAAGGCAAATGCCAAAACACTGAAACATTTTTTAAACTAAAATTTACTCTCAAACATGTGCTCCCTTTAAAGGAACGGGTCACTGAGAGAAAGTACAGTTGTGCACACTTACCATAAATGTAGATGTCCGAGTGTATTCACTGTTGCAGTCATTATATTTGGGTTATCTGCTTGCAGGTAGCCCTCAGTCAGCCTGATTATCAAAGTCTAGAGTCCTGCGTCGGTTGCTGTCTCATCTTCTATGACGTCAGGTAGTCGGGGGTATAAAGCATGCAGCCAATGCCATTACATCAGTTTTTCTTGTCCCAAATGTCAGGTGCCCCCATAATCGGAAGCAATTATACATATAAGGTTATACCTCCAACAAAAAGGCAAATACACCAGAAAGCTTTAAGCATAGTACGCAAGAATAGAGGCATAGTCAATAAAAGTCAGGGGGCTGGAGGGAGGGTAACCAGAACTGCAACAGTGAATACACTCAAATATATACATTTATGGTAAGTGTACACAACCGTACTATGTTCTTCATGTTTCACTGTTGCAGTTTTTACATTTGGGTAGATTCCCAAAGCAAAGGAAGGGAGGAGGCAATTAGATAGCATTAGGACTAGCTATAAGGCCCTGCAAGACTGCAGTGGCAAAACCAGCTCAGGATTTAGAAAAATTTGGCAAGTGGTACTGCTTGGTGAAGGTAAGTACATAACTCCAGGTAGCAGCTTCTAGGATGTCCCTGGTAGGGACACCTGTTAAAAAGGCTGTAGAGGTAGATGCAGCCCTGGTTGAATGTGGTCTTATCCCCTGTGGGGTAGGTTTTCCATGGTGCTTATAGCAGAAATGAATGCAATGGCCTATCCACTTAGAAATGGTTTGCTTTGAAATGGCCTTCCCCTCTGCCCCTGTAACAAATGCAAAAAGCAGCTGTTCAGATTTCCTGAGAGGCTTAGTCCTGTCCAAGTAAAATCTAAGTTGTGTGTGCATGACCAAGGAGTGCAGTATTCATTCTCCTTTGTTCTGTGGATTAGAAAAGAAGGTTGCAAATGAATGGACTGATTAAGGGCCACATTGGATACCACCTTGGGCATAAAGGAGGGATTGGTCCTGAGGGACACCTTGTCCACATGAAAGATGATGAAAGGCTCCACTGCCATGAGGGCCTGTAATTCAGACACCCTTCTTGCTGAAGTGATTGCTAGAAGGAAGGCTGTTTTCCAAGAAAGTAATTTCAACTCTGCATTTGCAGCTGGCTCAAAGGGAGGTAGAGTGAGCTTTTCCAATACAAAGTTAAGGTCCCTGGCTGGAGTGGGGGCTCTCCTGGGCGGTCTTAAGTTTTTGGCCCCTCTGAGGAATTGCTTCAGCAGTGGATGAGAGAAGAGGGCTGGCTCTGTATTATAATGAGCTGAAATGGCCGAGGCATGAATTTTGATGGAAGAAAAGGAAAGGCCCTTTTGAAGCATCTCAGTTAAGTACTGAAGAATGTGCAGTAAATCGGTCACTTTTGTGTCCATCCCCTGTGTTTGGTTCCAGGAACAAAATCTTTTCCATTTTTCAGCATAGAATTTTCTAGTACTAGGCCTTCTTGCCTCCAGAATGACATCCATCACTTGCTTACTGAGGGATGGTAACGGAGAGTTCATGAAATTAGCCAGGCTGCAAGGCTCAGGGTTTGAAGCTGTGGGTGCAGAATCTGGCCCTCCTGCTGGGACAGCAGGGCAGGGGTCTGAGGCAGGTGCCATGGTTCCAGAAGTGACACACTGCACAAGAGGGGGTACCAGTGTTGGCATGGCCAGTCTGGTGCAATAAGTATTGTCCTTGGTTTGTCCTGTTTGATCTTTAGCAGCACTATGGAGAGGAGAGGCAGAGGGGGAAAGGTATAAACTGATTGGATGCCCAGTCCTTCACGTGGAAAAACCTCTTTCCAAGCTTGTCCATTGGGAGTTCTTGTGCAAAATTTGTCCAATTGGTAGTTCTGAGGGGAGGCAAACAGGTCTATCTCTGGGCTCCCTCATTTGTTTTTCAAAATGTTGAATATCTTTGGATCCAGTTTCCCCTCGTGTGGGTCCATGAGATTTCTGCTTAGGTCACCTTCCAGTGTATTTAGCTTTCCTGGCAGGAATTGAGCTTGTAGATGCACTTGGTAGAGCAAGGCTGTGTTCCACAGAACCGTGGCTAGTCTGCAAAGAGGGTATGAGTGGGTTCCCCCCTGCTTGTTTATGTACCACATAACAGTGGTGTTGTCCATCTTTACCAATAATTGTCCTGGAAGAATGTGGTCCTTGAAGGCTGCCAGAGCATTCTGTACAGCTAACATTTCTTTTTGATTGATATGCAGGTGCATTTGACTCATGTTCCATTTGCCCTTAATGCACTGCCCTACCAAGTGAGCCCCCCATGCATAGTCTGATACGTCTGTTGTTAGGGATTGGGAGGCAGAGGGTAGAGCGAATGGCAGTCCCTTGTTTTGGTGGCAGGCCTCTGCCCACCAAAGGAACTCTATCTTTAGACAAGGTATGATAGGAATTATTGATTCTAGGTCCTGAGAATGTTGACACCATAGGCGTTTTAGATACCATTGTGGTTTCCTCATATGCAGTCTTGCACATGGAATTAGTAGAATGCAAGAGGTCATGAACCTCATGGCTTGCAGTATTTTCCTTGCAGATAGCTGGGTCTTTGTGGCCAGTTTTCTGAAGTAGGCTGTCAAGTGAACTTGTTTCTCTGGTGTGAGGTAGGCCATCTGGGAAGTTGTATTCAAGCCTGCTCCCAGGAATACAATTTGTTGGCAGGGTACTAGATGTGATTTATTTTCATTTATGGTGTACCCCAGAGAAGTTAGTAATTTCTTTACAAATGCCAGATAATTTAATAGTATGTCCTGGCTTTCTGTCTGAATTAGACAATCGTCCAGGTATGGGTATATTGGAATATTTCTTTGCCTACAAAATGCAATGACTGGAGCTAGGCACTTTGTGAATACCCTGGGCGCAGTACATAAGCCAAACGGCAGTGCAGAGAACTAATAGTGCATGTAGCCTGCATTGAAGTGTGGGTATCTTCTGCAAGATTCCCTTATTGGGATGTGCAGGTAGGCTTCCTTTAAATCCAGTGTTGCCAACAAGGCATTTTTGCCTAGCATGGGAAGCAGTTGATGTAGAGTTAGCATTTTGAATTTTGGGAATACCAAAGAGGTGTTTAGGATAGACAGGCCCAGGATAGGATGTCAGGATTTTTTTCTGGGTACCAGGAAAAGTCTGGAGTGAAAACCTTTCCCCCACTCTTCTGGGACAGGTTGAATAGCCCAGATGCTTAGAAGAGAGAGAACTTGCTTTTGAGCCTCTGCCCACTGATTTGGGGATAGGTCTGGTCAACCGTTTGGGGTTGGTAAGGAGGGGAAGTGAAATCTGTATCCTTGGGAAACTGTACTTAAAACCCATTTGTCTTGGGTATTGAGTTCCCAGTTTTTGCATGCAGGGCAATCTTTCCCCCTAAAGGAACAGTCAGTTGAGCAGGGCTTGGAAGGTTTAAAGTTAAGTCATTGTGACAGTTTACCACAGAGGGGTGTCTTACTACTCCCAGCTTTGGAAGTGGGAGTCCCCCACTGCTTAGGCCTGTGAGTATCTTGTGACTGAAGCCTGGGTGTTCTGCTGGTTCTGGGTTTGGACTGAGAAGGCCTGGAAGAGGCAGGAAGGGACCAATTCTTAGAGGGCCAGTACCTACTAAATCTGGGAGGCTGTACCTGCAGGTAATCTTTAACAGTTTGCATAGATTTAGCTTTTTCCTCCATCTTTTTACGTACTACTTCTGCTTTGTCGCCAAACAGGCAGTCTTGGTTTAAGGGAGCATCCAGTAATTTAGCTTTAACATGATCTGGCAAATATTGCTCCTTAAGCCGAGCATGCCTTCTAAGTACAGACCCAGTGACAGCAGCCCTGCAAAATGCCTCTAATGAATCAAAACCACATAGCAAGGTATGTTTTCCAACTTGTTCAGCAGAATGCATTAAATCCTGTGATTCTTTACTTTCAGTAGAGTCAGGAATCAACATACTTTTCTGTTTAAGCAATCCAATAATATGCTGCTGATACTTTAACATATGAAATTGGCAGTTTAAGGCCCTACTGGCCAAAGCTGCAGAAGTGTATACCTTCTTACCCCATCTGTCCAGGGCTCTGGCATCTCTATCAGAGGGGGTAGGGTTTTTGGCAGTAATAGCCTTAATACCTTTGGGTACCTGGGAAATGGTCTCAGGATCCACAGTAGGATTCTTAAAGAGGAACTTGTGAGAGTCAGATACCCTATAATACCTGTCAGGTGTTCTGGGAGGTGGGGGTAAAGAGTCAGGGGCCAGGCTAGATTCCGAGAAGGCATCATCTACAATGTCCAGAACAGGAGGGAAAGCTAAAGTCCTGTGTTGAGGTAGGAGTAAGAATTCCCTAAGCCTCTTTTTGGAGTCAGAGTAATCCTGGCTTTCCCAGTGGAAATGCTCCCTAAGAGTATGCAAGGTTTCACCAAAAGAGAAATCCTCTGGAGGGGAAGCAGAGGGAATGGAGTCCTCTGCATCAGAATCCTCACAAGTAGATAAGGGCAACTCCTGGTCATCAGAGAAAACAGAAATTTCAGAGTCCTGATCAGAAGAATCAGAAGGAAAATCAGTTCTAGATCTCTTAGAGGGAAAAGGGTGGATTCCCCTGATTAGAGTAATAAGCTCTTCAGCCATTCTTATCATTTGCTTTTTAGGCATAGAGGCCTGACCATGCAGTCTGGGCGTCGGTTTTCTAGGCATGAATCGAGTTTTAGGCCTTGAAGAAGAAGATGGCATTGGTTTAATATGCAAGTCAGTAGGCCTGAATACACCCTCAGAAGCTGGTGCCTGCACAGCGGATCCGGACCCATCCAAGGTAGAGACATCTGCAGGTTCCACAGTCGAAGAAACATCTCGTGGCATACCGGACTCCGAATGGGTCTCAGTAGAGGCCTGCAAATCTGAAGTAGTGGGTATCAGGGGCTGCGAAAGCACCTCGCTGAGTACTGGCGAACTGGCAACTAGCTTAGGAGAAGTGTTGTTGGCAGTTTTGGACCTATGCGGCCGTCTCTGTCTTTATCTTTGCATTTTTTCAGAATGTCGGTAGTCGGGTGGCTTACCAAAGCCATTTCTGGATAATTGAACCTGGTACCAAAATATTTAGATGCGAGAATGAACTGGTGATGAACAGTTCGAGGTCTGAATAAGGCACAAAACCGACAGAGAGGTACGTCGTGGTCTGGGCCTAAGCAAGGAATGCAGTACGAATGAAAATCTTTATGAGGTATTTGCTTTCCACAAGAAATACAATTGTTAACTTTTACTGACATCGGTTTAGAGCAAGAAAAAGGATCCCCAACGGGGTACTTAGCTTAGTTGAAGACTTCGGATCTGAAACTCGAAAACGAAAATTTCAGGAGTCGGCCGACTGGCACTTGCGAACTGCTTCTGCTTCGGGCACCGCACAGCAAGAAAGACTGATGTAATGGCATCAGCTGCATGCTTTATACCCCTGACTACCTGACATCATGGAAGATGAGACAGCAACCGATGCAGGACCCATGACTTTGATAATCAGGCCGACTGAGGGCTACCTGCAAGCAGATAACCCAAATGTAATGACTGCAACAGTGAAACACGAATAACATCATGGTTTATACATTACCAGAAAACTACCCTGTCGCACTCATTCAGTCTCTTGGCAAATGGGGTTGAGGGTTACAGAGTATTTATGTAATGGAATATGGAGTGCTTCTTAAACAAAAATGAATAGGAGACTGCTATAAATGAATAAAAGTTTTAACTACACTGTCATATTTAAAACTATAGCAAAAATTTATGACAGAAAACCAAATATGCCAACTGCTAATACCAGTTAAAGTAGACCTATTCTTAAACCTGCTGAAATGCAGAATGTTTTCCCCATAGTTGGTAAAAGGCTACTCAAAAGAGCAGTGATCTCTCTCTCTCTCTTTTCTCCCCAGAATAGGTAGAAGAGAAATGTACCTTATCACATGACACAAGACTGCATTTTCAGATTTCAGGCAAAGTTATAGACCTAGCAAAACAATACAAGTTGCCATGCCTGGGCAGACTACTTATAATTTCAGAACAAGAAAACATTTAATTTATGTCTGTGCTCTCCCGAATGCAAGCCAGTCTTTCTCAAATCCATCTTGAATCCATTTATTCCAAATGGGTGGGAACCTTCTAGATCCCCTAGGCTGAAAGCCATTGGGGGGGGGGGGGGGCTATCATCTAGGCTGCTACTGGGAAGTTTGCACTGTTACTGGAATCATAGCAATGGCAGGACTGCTACTGGCTTAACCACATACCCTGGTGGTGACATGGTCACATATGTCACCTAAGGGATCACCTAAACCCCCTATGTCATGTGCATGTGTATTCCTTGGGGTCTACTACGCTAAACCGACATGACACAACACCGACACCACAAGAACAAAATCGCAAAAACACGAAAATTCACATGCCCGACAAACCACAATCCCGACAGTTAACAAAACAAAAAGTTTGCTGTTCCACACAACACACACACAACACAAGCACACCAACAACCTAAAAACCTACACTACAACTTACACACAACTATCCATGCACTAACCTTAACCCAAACCCTAACCCTAAGGTCAATCACTATCGTACACTTACCTTACCTGCACCCTGACCCTAACTCACTTAATCCGCCCCTAACCCTCAAGTCCCTCACTATCGCATACTTACCTTACCCGCACCCTAACCCTAAGTCCCTCACTATCGCACACTCACTTTACCCGCAGCCTAACCCTAAATCCCTCACTATTGCACACTTACCGAGTCATGCTCACACGTTTTCCATGTCGTTTTTTTCACTGTCGGGATTACAAGTTGTCAGTTATCTGCTCCGTCGGTCTCCTAGCGTCGGTGATGTGATTGTCAATCTTCCGAGCTGTTCGGCTACCGTAGGGAACCCGTATTCCTTGACATACTCATGATATGGGCGACTATTTCCTGCTTGGGTAGTCACATCCACACCTACTGTGATCTGCTACCTACTTACAACCTGCCCCCACCCTTTGACTGAAGCTAGGTCATTTTTCAGAACACTGAGCATATATGGATTAAGGTTCAGTACTTCTCCACCCCACCCCCACAGGCAGGCATAGATATCTTCCCTTGTCTGAACACAGGGACATCGGGAGACATACTCACTGTAAGCACTTCAGTACAGTGTTTGTGGGGAGGGGGAAGCACAAGGCAGACAGTAGGATCCAGGGGAAAAAGCTAAACCAGCATCTTATCCTTTAAGGAAAGCCATGCACGCATGCTAACGCAGATGTAAACCTATTTCGCACTCTCGCACACAATTTAAAATAGCCATTCCATTGAGAAAAAAGGTAAGTAAATAAACTGTGTGTGCGTATGTATACAATTTACACTACTGGTTGCATTTTGTTTCTGTATGAGAGAGAAAATGTGTGTGTGTGTGTGTGTGTGTGTGTGTGTGTGTGTGTGTGTGTGTGTGTGTGTGTGTGTGTATGTAATTCTTAGATCAAAAAAGAAAAAGCATAAAAAGGAAATTGATGTTTCTCTGGTTTGCAGTTGAGGAAGGTAGCATTAATAAAGACATCTTTGAAATGATGGCTAAACCTAAGATGCTGTATTTTGCATTTTGCGAAGGATTCATAAAAAACATATCATCCTCAGGAAGACCCATAATATCTGATCATGGATCACTGAAGGATCCTTGGTCTGGTTTTAGAGATTACTTAAGATAATTTAAAATATTTAAATATATGACTTGAACCTGAAATAATGACAGCATACATGTTTACAAATACAGGATTTTCAGATGGAAGTAAGTCAGTACATGTATATATTAAGTGTTAATTCTTTCTACACCAGCATATACATTGGGCAGGACTGCAAGTTTTAGAATGTTGGCTATATAAAACTAATCTTTACAGCTCTGGGTTTCACACATCTGTAATACGCTTGATATAAAAAGTACTAAGAATGTTCTCCATTTCAGTCAAGAATGTTTTTTTGCAAGTCAGATGGACCTCAGTGGAGGCATCTTTTATGCCTATCTTTTCATGAGTTACCTGGAAGAGGTGTATGACACCTGCCACAGTATCTGTATCTATGTGATAGCTAGATGATTGCTGACATGTGTGGACTTCTGGTGAGGATGATCTTAAAGAATTTGTGAAATATTTAAATGAAAGTAAGTGGGGGCTACAACTTACTGTTGAATGCAATAAAGGTCGTCCTCCCACACAAAACCAGGAAAATAGATGGAATCCACCAGCGGTATTGTTAATAAGTTTGTTTATTTCACACCACACCAATAAAATCTAAGCGCTTTCGTCTCCCTTCGGAGACTTCTTCAGAGATAATATAAGAACTACAAAGCACATCAATTTATATCAATCCAATAATGGGCTGGCCAATGAATTAATTAATACTCACATTTCCTTTTTTGCCTTCAAAAAGTAATATGCACACTGTTTTCTATTGTGTGTAAGTTAACAGTTTTCTGTTCGGGAAACAGTGAATACAGCCATTAGAATCAAAAACCTGTAAAACGGCTGTATGGATGTTAAAATAAAAATATTAAAAATATAAAAATATATTAAAAACCCATTACCAATATATCTAGGGGTGGTGGGTTTTTAATATATTTTTAATATTTTTATTTTAACATCCATACAGTCGTTTTACAGGTTTTTGATTCTAATGGCTGTATTCACTGTTTCCCGAACAAAAAACTGTTAACTTACACACAATAGAAAACAGTGTGTATATTACTTTTAGAAGGCAAAAAAGGAAATGTGTGTATTAATTAATTCATTGGCCAGCCCATTATTGGATTGATATAAATTGATGTGCTTTGTAGTTCTTATATTATCTCTGAAGAAGTCTCCAAAGGGAGACGAAAGCGCTTAGATTTTATTGGTGTGGTGTGAAATAAACAAACTTATTAACAATACCGCTGGTGGATTCCATCTATTTTCCTGGTTTTGTGTGGGAGGACGACCTTTATTGCTCTTGGAACAGGTTTTTGGAATTTGTTGTGACATTTTTACTTAGCCGTGTTTTTTGGTTACTGTTGAATGCCACAAAACACTATTTCTTTTTAGAAGGGTCTATAGCTAAACAATTGGGTGGTATATCGAGTACTACTTTGTTCTGGAATCCTTTTCACAAAAATTCTTTACTGGAAGCAACTAGTTAACACCCCAACCATATGTTTAATAATACACCTCCATCACAATTCTATAGAGTTAACAGAAACTGCTCACAATCTAAAAGTTTTAAAACTTGTGCTTCGGAATTAATTTACAGATTTTTACAATGTGGTTATAAATTAGACCTAATTTTAAACATTAAGAAAACAAGACATTTCTTCCAAAAATATTAAAACATGTCTTTATTACGATGTGTGCCCTTATTAAATTCTTTATTACAAAGAATTGGAAGTTCATGTCACCAATTACATGGAAAAATTTTAGCAATCTTGCTATCAAATATATCTCATCTCACAAATTAGTTTATTCAAAAACAAAAAACAAACGATATTACCAAAAATATTGGGGTTACTTAACTAGCTATAATTCTTGACAAATAAAATTGCCCACAAATTGACATGAAAAGCTAACCTTTTAATAAGAAATGAATGTAGTATAACCAGTTTTCTTGCATCTTCCCCCTTCTCTTAGTATATGTCTATCTAGATATTTTCCCTAACCATACAATAAATGATTGAATTTCTATCTTTACTTTCTATATAGACTATACTGCGGTGGTGATGCTGTGGTAGCGTTGTCGTCTCACAGTAAGACGTTGTCCTGTTCGATTCTCAGCTAGAGTGTCTTCTGTGTAGAGACATGCGCGAATGGGCATACGTTCGTTGAAGGCTGTGCGTCAGGGCTGGCAACTCGGCACGTAAAAATCCACTGCCAATCATTAGCGGACCAGAGTTCCACTGTGGCAACCCCTAACTGGGAAAAGCCGAAAGACACAACAACAACTTTCTATATAGACTATCCCCATTCCACTATCCCTTATGAGACCAAATGAACATAAGAATTCTCATACTCTACTTGACGATGTAGTGACTTCTAGTGTATATATTATATATATATATATATATATATATATATATATATATATATATATATGTGTATAATTCTCTCAGAACGAGATTGTTGTCTGTTTTCTTTAGATATGTATTTGCATTGTTTATTTGTGTTTTTGAGTTATTCTATTGTTGTTATTATTTGGAAAAAAAAGAAAATTGAAATAAAGAGATTTTGGAAAAAAAAAAAAAGAAAACAAGACATTTTAAATAAAGGGAGCACCTGTTAACAAAATTCAAAAAGAAGTCCGATTTTACATATACAGTGTCATTTATTATTACCTATGGCCCCAATACTAAATATTTACATTTGAATCATAAATATTGGGGCATGTTATTACTAGAGAAGTGAGCTATCACCACTGAGTTGCAGGTTTACATACAGGAGGGGAAACCACTGAACAATCACTTATTTTTTTACAAAAAGGCAATTGATTCATTTAAATACAAAAAATAAAAAAACTCTTGAGGGAACCATTATAAGAAGTTGATCAATTTGCAGATATTGACAAATGGAGGTGAGAGGGCACAACCCTTATACTTTTGATAACAGCAAGTATACTTTTGATAACAAGAAGTGTACATTTGATAACAGGGAGTAGTGTACTAATATTGCACAAGACACTAATGACGGAACATCTCAATAACTGTTAACCTGTAGTGATTTATCAGAAAATGGATAAGGCAGTTTTTGTAGAGGATTAAGGTTCTAACCTCTTAATGAGCTCCTTCCTGTAGTCAGGGATTTGAATCTTTCATCCTTCCTTTATTTGACTGTATTTGCTTGCTTTTATGAATCTGAGCAAATCATAGACTGCTCCTGTTCTGGGTGAGAGGGTGGCCTAATGGTTAAAGTGTTTGCCTTACAAACACAGGGTGCAGGGTTTGAGTCTCACAAGGGATAATTGGCTAGAATTAAAATGCCTCACAAGGGCAGTTAGTTTAGTACTAATCTATGAACCTATGAATGAATTACTGCATTGATGGGCATTATTGCTTTTGAAAACACACACACACACACACAGCTCTGCCTCAGTGTTGGGTACAAATTTCAGGATAGTGAAGTACATACATTGGTTCAATGCTCTGCTGTGGAAATACTGCTATTTATGAATGAATTCACAGCACATGCATGCCGGGGTCTAAGAATCTCAGCTCAGAACAGCACTTATGAATTCGAAGCACACTGCCATCTGTAGCCACTTAAGAGACTCCAAAGCAGTAGCAGTACGAATGATGAATTCAAATACTTAAAAATTGCAATTAAAAGTAGCTGCCTCCATCTGTAGCAGACCCACCCACACTGTGCTTCTCACTACTTCCTGAAAGAAAGTAAATAAATTGTGTCTGTGTGTGTGTGTGTGTGTGTGTGTGTGTATATATATATATATATATATATATATATATATATATATATATATATATATATAATTTACACTAGTGATTGCATTCATTTCAGTATGAAAGAGAAAATGTGTGTGTGTATGTGATATGAACTAGCCATTCTGTTTGTATGGGAGATAAAGTGCATGAGTGTGTGTGTGTTGCTATGTGAGGAAGTAGGTGTGTGTTTGAAATCTAAACTAGCTGTTTGTTGATGTATGAAGTAGAGGGTGAGTGTATTGCTATGTGTGAGAAGGCAGGAAGGTGTGTATATGTGTTTAATATACCTCTCAATTGTCCAGATTTAGCCTCATAGTTTTACTTTGTTTCTCATAAAATGTGTGGTTTTCTGGCAAATCAAGGAAGACTTACATCACTAAATAATGACATATATATTCATATCCTTTAAAAAAGACATTCTAGCACAAATTGTGTTATTCTAGCAACTTTCTAAGTTTAAAAAAACACTATTTAAAATCTATTCCTATCATACCTCTCAACTGTCCAGATTTTCTCAGAACGTCCAGATTTTTCCCTCATATTTTTGATCCATTTCTCCTAAAATTGGTAGTTTTGCAAATACTATTGAGGAGTAAAGTGAAAAATAATGGTAGACATTTGAGTTTCATACTCTATTGTCCTTCACAAAATGAATGTTAATGCAAAACCTGTAATTTTATCAACTTTCTAAGTCTGTAAGGGCAATATTTAAAAGGTTTCCCTATTTTTGGGCCATTGTTCCCCTATTACTACTGGCTTTGTCCAGATTTCTTGCTTGAAGTGGTTGAGAGGCATGATCCCTATTTTGGGCCATTGTAATTCCATTATTTCAGGCTTTGTTCAGATTTCTTGCACTAAGAGATTGAGACATATGCACAACTCTCAACCATCCAGATTTTTGCAATGTCCTGATTTTTGCCTCATTTTTCTGGACTGTTACTCTATATTTGTGGCTTTCTGGCAAATCACTGAGGATTGAAATAACTAAATGTCATACATTTGAGTTTTAGACTTAATTTCCTTTAGAAAATGCATGCTCAGACAAATGTTGTTATTCTAGCAACTTTCTAAGTCTGTAAGAGCAATACTTAAAATCTGTCCCTATTTTGGGGCCTTTGTCCCCCCCATTATTTTAGGCTCTGTCCAGATTTATTATGCCAAGAGGTTGAGAGGTATGGAGGTATGGTGTGCAATGCTCTACTTAAGGGGGGAGGGGGGGTTAAGTCAATTAACTTGATCAGGCTTGACCCTCAATTAACTTGATCAGGCTTGACCCTGTAACATGGTTACAAGAGACAAGAGCCTGAATCCTCTATACCAACAAGTTGACGGAATTGTGAATTTGAGTTCCAGTACATTTTCAGGAAATTGAGTTTCAGTGCATTTTCAAGGGACAGAGTTTCATTTCGTTTTCATGGAATTGTGAGTTTCAAGGGAAGATAAGTTTACTGTGGCTCATGCCAGGTCTGTTTTCAATGTGTAACTAACTGTTTTGTTTAACAAATGGCAGTCACTGTTTGTGTTGTAGAATTTAAAAAACAGTGTTATAGCATAATTGCCTTTTGTGCAGAAGGCTGTAGATTCTACTCCCACACTTATGTGGATGAAGTGCTGATATTGCAGTGCCATTTTGATTGCTGATTATTTGGTGCATTTTAAGGGGGGATAGGAGTTCTGCACTCTTGAGTGTGTCCTCCTTTGTATGAGATGGCTACTAACTATGAACTTGTCACTTTGTCAGTCATTCTCTACTGCAATATTACTAGCTTACCAATTTTGTTTAATTTTACAAAGGCAATTAATTATTCAAGGGCAGCAGGCACTGAATTTGTAGATGAAACACTGAAATATAAAGTTGTTTGCCAGTAGCAACCTCTTTACTAGTTACAGATCTCTTTAATGCAGAATTATTGGGTCTATATCAACATATCGAATGCTGAAAATGCCGACTGCAATTTAATCGAACTGAAACGTTCGAAATCTCAAAAGAGCAAAAATAATTTTTTTTCAATACTTTAAACACTGACAGAAGTGGGGGGCTTCGTCCCCCCATATCCCCCAATGTGGGGGCTGTGACCCCCCCACACCACCCCCTACTTAAATATACCAATTCTGAGACCGCACCACAGTGGAGGAAATAGCAAACTCTGATGACGGCCCACCAATTTCGTTCCCTGGGAAAGAAATCGATGTTCCGTCAGTACGTTCTTCTGAGATTTCGAACATTTCAGTTCGATTAAATTAAATTTGGTGTTTTCAACATTCGAAATGCTGACGAATTATTCAGATGATTTTTACTTTTGTAGAGATTTTGCTTATTGAGTAACATTGGTGGATTGTAATGACAGAAGTTTGAGTGGCCTTTTTATGGTTGAAATTTTCTGAAATGGGTAGTTTTGTCATTATTGGTTCATATATTTTGTTTCATTGCTTACTAGAGAATTTTCATAACTACAAATTTAAAGCATCATTCTAGCAAAAGGTGCTGTATTATGCAAGGAATATAATTTAATGAATCAGGAAGCTGAATCAAGGAACACGTGTGCATGGCCCTATCAATGTGTGCAAGGGGTCTATGGTTTGAAAACAGCTCAAAGGTACACTTAATTCTCCACTGGCCAGATGCATTTTCTTTTAATGTGGGTTTTCATGTCATGTCAACGAATGTGAGTTTCAAGGGCAGAGAAGTTTAATGCTCATGCTAAGTCTGTTTTCATTGTGAGACTGTATTGTTTGCTTAGCAAATAGCTATCAGGTTTGTGCTACTTTATTTCAATAACTGTAATCACTGTAGAAGTAAATAAGAAAACAGGTTCCTTGTGTGTTTATTTAAAATATCCAAGATAATTCTTTCCATAGTTTTACTTACAAGACTAGTCAGACTTATGGTATATAGTTATCCAGGTCAGTAGTAGGCCAAACCTTGTACCGAGGATTAACTGCTCCAGTCCTCCAATCACTAAGCATGAAGCCAATTAGTAAGCTAATGTTGAACAGTGATTTTAGAGTGTTTGCTAGCTCATGTTTCATGCTATCCAAGAGGTATCCCAGGATATTATCAGGACCCACTGAGGTAGTATTCATGGACTTGGAGAGTGGATTGAAGACTTGTTCGCTAGTGATAGCCAGAGAAGTTTTGATCAAGGGTGTCTTCTGAGAGGTACTGAGGGGGAAAAGACATGAAACTGAGATTAAATTCATCAACCAGTAGGTTTGCTATATTCTCGGATTCCTTTTGGGTGCTTCTATTTACAATTTGATCAGCATATTGCTGTGTTACCTTTCAGGTTGCGAACAAAGCTGATGAAGGCCTTGTCCTTTGCCCCAAATTTGGCTTTGGTGGGCTTGATAAGATTTCTGAGTTGCTTATTTAGTTCAAGGGGTTTCTCACCTTGCTGGGTACTGCACTTCATAGTTTTGGCCGTGGTTTTCCTCCTTTTGTTATACAACTTGTTGATATCGGGATTCCACCAGGGTGGCTTGCTATTTGAGTTAGTTCTCTGCTTATTCTTTGTGGGTACAGCTACCTCAGTGCAGATGTTCACATGATGGTACAGGGTTTCTGTAAACAATTCCATACTGGTAGTAGAGTTAACATGGTTTGAGGGAATGGAAATTTTCCCATGGTACAAGTCATTAGTAGGAAGTTAGCTTTGGAATAATTCCTACATGTTTGAGGGTTAGATGGCATCCACTTGTGACAAGTGTTCAGACAGGTGCATAACAAAAGAGGTATTACACTCAAGTAACTACTATTAGTGTTGTGGCATGCATCCGAGTTCCAACCTGTCAGAGATTTTTGTTTATCTGGTTTTCATTGTTCATGGTATATTGTTGGCAGGAACAACTTGAGTCCCAGTACAGAAGTGATTTTAAAAATGTGCCACTTTGCTAACATGTGGAAAGCACATAATCGCCAAATTGGAAAAACTGATAAAATCTGAAAAAAAAACGGCTTTACCTTCCTGTGTGTATTTTTGCAGAGGAAGGCTTTTACAAACCATGTTCATTTAGATTTAAAGCACAGCCATGAATGTTGCAGTGTGCTGCTTCATTACTTTAATAGCTATGAAGCTGAGGTATAGCATCACAAGTGCTTACCACCATTAATGAAAGACGTTATAAGGGCTACTTAAAAGTGTAAATTGGGTTGATTCACAGAGGTCATTGTCTAGCATTTCTGCAGTGTTCTGTCTGATAATGATATCTTGGTTCAGGTTAACATGCAAATGTTACTGGGAATTGCTGTGTTTTGGAGTCAACAGGTTGAAGTTTAGATCACTTTGGGCTCAGCTTGTGGCTGCTGGGCAGAATTTCACATTTCTGATAAGGCTGCATGTAACAGCTTGGACTTTAATGATTACTTCAAGTTTAGACTGGAAAGGTCACAACAAATTACTGTAAATAAGGTTAGAAAAATTTTTATTACAGGCAAAGCTTTGACTCATACAATGTAACATAGGTTCATATGTGTTTACTAGGCTGGGAGTTGGCATAATGGTTAAGGTGGTTACCTTATAAAAAAAACACAAGGTGCAGGGTTTGATTCTCACATGGTGTAATTGGCTAGGCTTGAAATGGCCCACAAGGGCAATTAGCCTAGTACTTATCTATGAACCTATGAACCTAACGACCACAAAGGGCCTTTTTAAGCCTTGCCAGTAAGCATGCAGCAAACAATACTGCAGAATCACTACAGATGTCCTTGAATGAGCTAGAACCTTATGATCATTTACTGCATGCTGGTTCCTGTGCCTCCATAACTGATAGATTGCCCATAGTTATATTTAGAATGCTAAGCAATGATATACAGTACTAAATAAGTGAAGCACATCAAATACAGATATTCTGTGCAGTGTCTAGTCTGTTTCTTACTGTATCCACAACAGTTTTGTCTCTTAATTCACTTAACTCTCTTGTTCAAAGGCAATAAGGCTGAAGCTTTTTTTATCTCCATCTGCCATGGAGGATCTGTTACCTATCAAGATGAAAGCAGACTGATGCCAATTATTGTGATTGTCACACATTGTGGGAATCTCACAGTTAACTTCTTGTACTAGCCTTTAGATGCTTTGAACAATCGGACTGTAAGAACATTTACAATTAACTAGTCACTCTCACAGGAGAATTATTTCACAATTGTCTTTCAAGGTTGTGTTTGGCTGTTTGCATTACAGGTGTTCCTTGAGTGAAAGAGGGAGAACATTGTGAACCTGCCTGGAAACCAGAAAGAAACTGCACAGTATGCAGAATCCTATCTCAAGTTTTGAAAAGCAGTCTCCATTCTGTGCTGCTGAATGTTTCATCCATTCATTGTATATAGCAATGTTGTACAAATGCTCATCTATTTAATCTTCCTGTGTTAACAGGATATAATTTAAACATTAGTAAAGACAATTAACAAACAGAAATTACAATAGCAATCATTACTGCACTCACAATGTTACCTTACACTACTTTTATAGGTGGCACACACAATGTTACCTTACACTACTTTTATAGGTGGCAAGCAAAATATTTTCCACTCCTGCTTCAATTTTTCAAAACTCCTGCCTATGTTTGATATTAATTACGTTGCTTATATAACTAGGCACTAAACACTGAATCATTTTTCTGATCATACACCTTTAACAATAATGTTGCAGGACAGTACCAGCATAAGCCTACATTCAGCAATGACCAAAGTTTGTTTTATTTCTCTGTCCTGGTAATGTGGAATAGATGTCATTAGTCTCAATTTCTCATTTTACGAATTTGTAACAACTATTTATAATGTGTAGTATTAAAACTGACATGCAGCAGCTTTGAAAATCATGCAGAATTATTTAACCACTTATAATAAGGATCAAAATATAAAGTTCTTTCATCATGCTTGTTGTCTTTTTGTGTCTGTAAGCTGCAGATCCTGATGGTCACTGCATGGACATTTCCGATGTTACTGTGTGAACTGTTGGATTATACAATTCTTCCTCTAAAACGTGCATGTTGATTGGCCAGCCCAACCAGCGTGCCCATTGTAAATCCCTCAATATACTAACGGAAAAAGGTCCGGTCGCCCGGACTTTTTCCGTTAGTATAAAACAATGTCTCGCTATGTTAAAAGAGTTTAACATAGCGACACAGGTTTAAAAAAAGCAACGCAGATCTCCGTTGCTTTTTTTAAAGCTGTCTCGCTATGTTAAACTCCTTTAACATAGCAACACAGTGTGTAAAAAGCATCGGAGATCTTCCGATCTCTGTTGCTTTTTTTTTTAAACCTGTCAAGCTATATTAAATGGGTTTAACATAGCGAGACAGCTTTAAAATAAGTAACGGAGATCTCTTGCGTTCTCCGTTGCTTTTGCCCACAGCTCTGATGTACTGCGTAGGCATGCGCAGTACATCAGAACTGCCGCGGAATATCAGATAGCTGCGGAAGGGCAGCAAAGAGGCATTATACAATGCCATTATTTAAGAAAAGTAATTATTTCTTTTCTTAAATAATGTCATTGTATAATAGCAATAACCCACTTCTGGGTGTGGGTAATGCGGGATTTAACCACGCCAACCGTGGTTAAATCCCGCATTACCCACACCCAGGCGTGGGTTATTGCTATAATATACAACAGACTAAATGTGTCTATATTTTAATTTTGTAGTGATTCGTGCTGCACCTTGTTTAATGCCTTTATTATCTTAATATTTGTATTACATTTTGTAAAATTACTATCTTAATAGCATTTGCTTAATTTATACACAAAAGCATGTTTTGCTCCATTTTCCTATCTTTTTATTTTATCAGTTTTTAACCTGGTGAAACCAATAAGCAAGAGCTTCTTTTCAGGAGCAACCTGGTGGTGACGTGCTCAGAGTCACGTATGATCTAAATAGTGTATACTTCATTTAGATGTAACATATTTTATTTATCTATCTATTCATTTAGTTAGTTATTGTATTCATATATCCTAGTAAAACCATCAAGCCTCTTCTCTGGGGTAACCTGAAAGCACTGGCAAGCGACTTGTTTAGCCTTCAGCAGTAGGCAAATTAAGCCTGATGGAACTAAATCCTAGGCTACACCATGAAATTCAGTAGCAGCTGAAAGCCTTAATCCTTTAGCGTAGACTGATTTTCATCTCTGTTACGATACTGAAGTATAAAAAAAGTTGAGTGAACTTAATCCAATGAGCCATTTCCAGGGGCAAAAGTTATATTTTTGGGATAAAGCGACTTTGCTGAAACCCCGCTTTCCTTCTTCAAGAAATGTTTGGCCTGCTTGGGAGGGTGCCACAAAAAGAAGGTATATCAAATTCTCTTAATTTATTTTACCCAATGTGTTTTAAAGTCAATCATGTACAGCTTTATAAGTAAATTTTAAGTACAAGAAAGGAGAAATTGTTTAAACTCTAAACAGTGCAGTGCTTTTTAACTCCTACCTCTCAAAAGGTATAGTTAAGTGTTCCACATGAACAGTCGCAGAAGCAGTTTTGATACTGTACAGATATATACATTTTTATATACCTACGTACTCAGAAATATTACGGATATATAATATGTATGTGTGTGTGTGTGTGTGTATATATCTATGTATGTGTATATATATATATATATATATATATATATATATATATATATATATATATATATATATATATTTATTTATTTATTTATGGCCATATATGAATAGCCCAACATAAATCGAAAATGTTGAAGTTTGACTTGTACTGACCCACTTTGACAGACATATACAGGTGGTTGACAGCTGTGCGAGATCAACGGTTCTTGGGGTAGGGGATATGCCATTTTCAAAGAGATTGTGTGATCTTGGGAGTAAGTACATATAATTAAGTAAGCGGTTTGGGGGAGTGCAGGGGAGCTTGCCCCCTGCAAAAAGCACTTCAGATTTGTCTGTGTGCTCCAAGGATTGGCATCAGAAAATGTGCTATAGCTTGTCAAATTTGTTTTTTTTTTTGTCAAAGTAAGTGTGTTGATGTAAATCAAGTCGACATTTCCATGGACTGACTACTATTAGTAGCTCCACACACACACACACACACACACACACCTATATCTATATATATACACATATGTATGTACATATGTGTATACATATATATATATATATATATATATATATATATATATATATATATATATATATATAAAAAACCTATATATGTGTATGTGTATATATATATATATAAAATACATGTCTGTTTTATATATATATATATATATATATATATATAGATAGATATAGACATATATACACACATCTATATATTTATCTGTAAAGACACACGTACGCACAAATACATAGGTGTCCTACACCATAATGAACAGACACAATGCTGATACCTGTTTAGTCAGCACCATTTGGCTAATGCAGACAGATGGTCAATGGGTGTGTGTAACTGACATCCCCTGGGTAGGGAAATATTCCCTTTCCCCAGAGATTGTGTGATCTCAGAGTTCTTCTACTTTTTCTACCAGCTGCTCCAACTAGGGGTCATTACAATGGATCACCTGTTTCCATTTCTTCCTATCATCTTGCTCTGTCACACCAACCATCTGCATGTCCTCTCTCACCACATCCATAAACCTTAACTCAGGCTTTCCGCTTTTCCTCATACCTGGCAGCTCCATCCTTCTCCCAGTATACCTAGCATCCCTCATCAGCACATGTCCAAACCAATGCAATCTCGTCTCTCTGGCTTTGTCTCCAAACTGTCCAACTTGAGTTGACCTCTAATATTCTCATTTCTAATCCTGTCCACTCTTGTCACACCCATTGTAAATCTTAACATCTTTAAGCTCTGACCCCTGTCTTTTCATCAATGCCACCATCTCCAACCCATATCATATAGCTGGTCTTAGTACCATCTTGTAGACCTTCCCTTTCACTCTCACTGGTAACCGTCTGTCACAAATCACTCCTGTCACTCTTCTCCACCCACTTCACCCTGCTTGCAGTCTCTTCTTCACCTCTCTTCTACACTCACCATTACACTGAACTGTTGATCACAAGTATTTAAAATCATCCACCTTCGCTAACTCTGCTCCCTGCATCCTCACCATTCCTCTGTCCTCCCTCTCATTCACATACATTTATTCTGATTAAGTCCTGCTGACTGTCATTCCTCTCCTCTCTAGAGCATATCTCCACCTCTCCAGGGTCTCCTCTACCTGTCACTACAAATCACAATGCCATCAGCAAATATCATAGTCCACAGGGACTCTTGTCTGATCTCATCTGTCAACCTGTCCATCACCACTGCAAATAATAAAGGGCTCAGAGCTGATCCTTGATGTAATCCCACCTCCACTTTGAACGCATCCGTCACTACTACCGCAGACCTCACTAATGTCACACTGCCCTCATGCATATCCTGTACGACTCTTCCATACTTCACTGCCACTTCCGACTTCCTCAAACAACACAACTCCTCTCTATGCATCCCATCATATGCTTTCTCCAAGTCCACAAAGACACAATGCAACTCCTTCTGACCTTCTCTATACTTCTCCATCAACACACTCAGAGCAAACATTGCATCTGTAGTGCTCTTTCCTGGCATGAAACTTTACTGCTGCTCAGTAAACATCACCTCCCTTCTTAACTTAGCTTCTACTACTCTTTCTCATAACTTTATGCTGTGGCTGATCAGTTTTATTCCTCTGTATTTACTACAACTGTACACATCACCCTTATTCTTAAAAAAATGGGTACCAATACACTTCTCCACTCTTCAGGCATCCTCTCACTTTCCAAGATTCCGTTAAACAATCTGGTTAAAAACCCCACTACCATCTCTCCTAAACACTTCCATGCTTCCACAGGTATGTCATCTGGACCAACAGCCTTTCCATTCTTCATCCTCTTCATAGCTGTTCTTACTTTCTCCTTGCTAATCCGTCGCACTTCCTGATTCACAATCCCCACATGATCCAGCTTTCTCTCTCTCTCTCTCATTGTCTTCATTCATTAGCCCCTCAAAGTACTCTTTTCATCTGCTCAACACACTCTCCTCACTTGTGAGTACATTTCCCTCATTATCCTTTATTAGCCTAACCTGCTGCACATCTTTCCCAGCTTGGTCCCTCTGTCTAGCCAATTGGTACAGGTCCTTTTCTCCTTCCTTAGTGTCCAACTTTCATACAACTCACCATACCCCTTATCCTTTGCCTTCACCACCTCTCCCTTCACCATACGCCTCATCTCCTTGTACTCCTGTCTACTTTCTTCATCTCTCTGGCAA
The DNA here is from genome assembly GCF_019279795.1 of Protopterus annectens. NCBI lineage: Eukaryota > Metazoa > Chordata > Ceratodontiformes > Protopteridae > Protopterus > Protopterus annectens. The sequence continues at coordinate 344,011,247 of NC_056728.1, read as the reverse complement.
TACCACCTCTTCTTCGCTAACCTCTTCCTCTGTATACTCTCCTGTACTCCCTCATTCCACTACCAGGTCTCCTTGTCCTTCTTCCTGTGTCCAGATGTCACACCAAGTACCTTGCTAGCTGTCTCCCTTACCACCTCTGCTGTGGCTGCCCAGCTATCTGGTAGCTCCTCACTGTCACCCAGTGTCTGTCTTAACTCTTTCCCTGAACTCCACCTTACAGTTATCCTTTTCAACTTCCACTATTTGATCCTTGGCACTGCCCTCACTCTCCTCCTTGATCACACACAGCATCCTACAAACCACCATCCTATGCTGCCTAACTGTGCTTTCCCCTGTCACCATTTTGCAGTCTCCAATCTCCTTCAGACTGGCCCTCCTGTATAGGATGTAACCCACTTGTGTGCATTGTCCTCCATTCTTGTACGTCACCCTGTGCTCCTCCCTGTTCTTAAAATACGTATTCACCACAGCCATGTCCATCCTTTTTGCAAGATCCACTACCATCTGACCTTCTGCATTCCTCTCCTTAACACCATACCTACCCCATCACTTCCTTATTACCTCTCTTCCCTTCACCAATATGCCCATTGAAATCTGCTCCAATCACTACTCTTTCACCCTTGGGTACACTCACCACCACTGCATCCAACTCACTCTAAAATGTTTCTTTCTCATCCATCGCACACCTAAATTGCGGAGCGATGCACTAACAACATTCATCATCACACCATCAATTTCCAGCTTCATCTCAGAGTTAGTATTCATAATTAGTAGAGGGTGTGTGGGGCACAGCCACTCACATGGGGGGGTGCAGGGGGGCTTGGCCTCCTGCAAAAACACTTGCTGTTGGTTTAGTCCACTCTCAGGTAATCCCCAGAGCATGCACAGAACATGTAAATAATTAATTCAACATTTTTACATTAATCTCCTGGGTGTCAGCATTGTGTCCATTTGTCAGGGTTTTTATATATATATATATATATATATATATATATATATATATATATATATATATATACTTACATACACACACGCAAGTATATACATACATATATATATACACACACACACACACGCAAGTATATACATACATATATACACACACACACACACACACACACACACACACACTATATATATATAAAAGCATATAACATTACCTGTCCAGCCTTCTGCCTGAATATGACTAACTTACATATAAAAATGTTGCTCTAGATACTTTAACCACAACAATGTAATGCTTCATTAAAACTGCCAGCTACAGCATGGCATCTTATTTAGTCTAAAATTATAATCAGCACGGTCATAGTCAAGAAAAAAAATCAATAAACAGTCATTAATTACAAGCAAATAGAAAAAAATCAATAAACAAAGTAATTAATTACAAGCAAATAGACTTCAATAACCTGTCTTACTTTCATGTCCAATATGAATGAGCAGCAATAGGTAATGGCCGAAAACAAGTTTGATAACGACACGTTATAAGGTTCTGTATACACCAAGTTGATTCAAACTTATCCAAAAGTGGTGCAAGTATGCAACACTAAAATCTTTTAGATATTAACATTACATTAGTTACACTTCGTACACAACTACTTTTGATATGCTGTCACACCTAGTTTCACAGTCATATGAACACAGAAACAAATACAGGAAAGTGATCATGGGAACAATAAGATTTTAAGTAGACGTAATTAAAATACCTTTCACTGAACTTGACTTTTATCGAATATATTCTGTTTACTCTGTCCTTCACTTAATGGATATACTAATTTTGACTGCAAAATTGCAATTACATGATCTTCCTCACCTAGCTTACCCCTAACCTATACTACTCCTCCTTTTTAGTTTTCTGCCCTAATACTTTATTTTGCATCTGTCTCATTAACCTAACACCATCTTAGCCTTTAACTTTCTATCCTTTTGTTCCAATGCTTTCCTATGTTATGTACCTAAGCTAAGTATTTTTCTATAATATGTCCTCATGCATGACTTTTAACATGGACCCTATATGAACTTTGTACTGCACATATTATGTATTTGATATGAATAGATTCTGTGACTAGACTGTAGTCTGTATGTATATTTTCTGTTTCTAGAATGTACTCTGTGGAGCTTTTCTCCCTGGGCCTCTGCTGAAAATGGGTGATGTTAAGCCCAGTCAGACCTTCCCAGTAAACAAATGGAAATAAATAAATCTTTATACTTGCATTTTTTTACCAAGCCGGTGCAATGTTAAGAGTTTGCATTACACTGTGGAAGGGTCACAGCCACCTTCTAAGAGGAGATGCAGTGAGGCATCTCCTTGCAAAATATTTTGAAGGATGATTTTTTGTTGTTTTCAATAAAACTGTTTTTTTTTCTAAATGATTTAGTGAATGACACATAGATAAATGAAGTTTCAGTGATTAACAATGGAGGCCTGGCTCTGGCATATTACTTGATTCTGCACTAATTCAATGCAGTGGACTGTGGTGGTATTTAAAATGTTAGGGCAATTTTGATGGATTTTTTTTCTCCATAACTAGGGAACACACTAGTCTTACAGAGGAAAATTTTAATCTGCATTTCAGTCTACAACAAAAAAAGGTCTAATGTGCTATGATACAATCCTATCATTTAACTTATTTAATAACGTCATCTGTGCAGGATACCAGTCAGTAGCACGCATTTAAGTCACAGTGCTACACAGGGGCTCTATCATTATGCCCATTACTGACTGCATACCCAGTTCTGTCTGAGTAACACAGATATGACAGAGCCAGTCAGGATACATTTTCAGGTCATTAACAAGATAGTATGCTTTGCTGACCCGTGGAATAAATGAACAGGACTCTAATTATATCCCAAACAGTCTGGGAGCCATCAGTGGTCCCACAGCTGAAGCGGCCAATGGGGGTGGTGGAGGCAAAAAAGTACAGAGGGTCTAAGCCCTCTCACTTATTAAATGGTGGAAGAGGCTTATGTTAAAGTATGCCCACTCTGCTTGACCTCCCCTATAAAGAACATACAGCCAATTGCTAACTTTCTCTTGGGACAGCTGAGTGTTCATAGACGTACATCACTCAAAGAAAGAGGAGACAATCCTAAATGATACCCATTGCACATTCAATCCACAGAAGTCATTGCATGTCTGTAAGGAAATAGCAGGGCTAAAAAAACTCATTGAATCTTGTCTCTAAGGGAATGAATAGACCATATGGCTCTCATTTCTAGGGGCACAAACAGAGCAGAAAGACTGAGAGAGGCTATATGGAGCAGAGGAGAACCAGAGCAAAACAAACAAACAAAAAATGTTGGCATGTTACACCTCCAAAAAGGTCAGCAGGTAAATTATGAAAGCAATACTTAACAACATGTCTTGCCTCAAGGAAACTCCCTGCCCTCAATGACTATGTAAATTAAAAACATCTTTTGAAACTGAAGACCAGTAAAATGATTCAAATTTCTTTACATTTTATCTGGATTTGTTTATTCATTTCTACAGTTATATTATATACATTTTGGGGATACTGTTTTGTCACTGGTGCCTAACTACACAGCATAACAAACATTTGTTTTTTATTATGATTCAGCATAAGAGCTTGCAACTCCGATACTCTTCTTGCAGAGGTCACAGGAATATGTATCACTACTGTTCCACGTTAAAAACCTCAAGTCAGCCAGATGAGCTGGTTCAAATGGAATACGTATGTTAGCTTCTGTAACAAAAAATTAAAATGCCAAGAAAAGGTCACCAATTTTCTTAGACGTTTCTCATGCAAAATTCATTTCAAAAACATTTTTACATGAGAAAGCCTTGAAAGAGGAGGATCCATTGACAGACATGCTGAAATGGCCAATAAATGAACCTTGATGAAGGAGTAAGAAAGGCCATAGGAAAATAACTCACACAAATATTGTAAAACCAGAGAACAACTAGCCCTGAATGGGTACTGATTATGTCATTGTTGGCACCAACTAGAAAACTTTCCCATTTGCTAATATGTAATTTTCCCTTAGTAGGCTTTCTTGACTCCTTTTACACCTCCTGTACATCCACAGTAAACAAGTGTCTAAAAATAATTAAGACCATATCATCCAGGCAGTCAGCTGAAGTTAATTGGGTTGGGGTGCATCAAACACCCCTGATCTTGTGTGAGTAGATTCAGACTTTCTGGAAGGGAAAAGGGACTGACAGGGTGGCAGGGTGGACAAAGTCCCTTAAATAGTCAAACTGACTAGTTAGACTGCCCTTGGTTTTGGGGGGGGGGGGTGTTCCTAAATTCTTTTTGGAACACTCTTACCAGTGTTCCAAAATTGGATGACGGGTTACAGAATACTTTAGAAAACTTGAAAAAAAGAGGGCAGAAAATCAAAGATTCCTTGATTTAACTTGCCCCTTTCATTAAACATTTTGATCACCTCTGCAGCAAAGGAACCAAAAAGTGAATCTCTACCCAAAAGAGAAAATACATTTTCATTATTCACATCCTCTTAGCAGGTTCTGAGAATGTAGCCAGGCAAACATCCTCAAAACAGTACCAGAGGCTTGAGCCCTGGAAGAATCATCAACTGAGTCATACACACACCGGAAACAGAATGACTAGTACAGTAGAAGGAACTAAATCATTTAAAGCAGATGTTTCCTCACAAGAAAAAAAAGCAGACCAAGCATTCCTCATACTTTCACAATTAATCAGAATAAACATTAACATGTGAGCATGACAATTCAAAATTCTGAAAATCAAAGTTGCAGAAGCATACATTACTTTCTCATACTCATCAAGAAATAGTCCCATCCCTATCAAAAAGAACAGGATGGGAATTATTTGTTTAGCAGCAATAGGAATTAGTAAAGCTATAGCTACTGAATCAAGTTTGGGAAGAATGTATAACATTTTAAAAAGACTGAAGATCTTTATACAAGCTATCTGTCTTTTTTGGGGCAGTATGCTATCAGGAAAAATAACAAGCAGAGAGACACACATCCTCCAAAGATGACAGAAATGGAGAAATGGTGAAGGTTCCAGCAATTCCTTTTGAAAGAGTTCATAAAATGTTCTGATGGATTAAGAAAACTCTGTGTATTCCCAATGAAAACACTAGAACATTCTGGAAATAGTCTGAAAAAGAGAGGAGCCCCAAAGGGAGAATAAGAAACTGAGATCTCCTCAGAGTCTGAATCAGAAGACTGAGGAGAAAACCTGCATTTGTCCCTTCATCTTCCTGTCCAGATTAAGAATCTTGAATTTCTTCAGGAAAGGTGGTATCATTTCTGTCTTTTACCAGAAAACAATAAATAAGAAGGATCAAAAAAACTGAATACTATTCCTGTCTAAGGAAATTTGAGGAGAAGCATTTACATGTTTAGTTTTCTGTTTCTTTTCGACAGAAAAAAATGGGGCCAACAGTGTTATACATGGCAGCAGTAGCTTCCCCAGGGATTGCCACAACATTCTGGCAAAACATGGACACCTTACCTGTTCTCTCTTTCAGGGCCAACAAGAATAGCTCTCCCTTGCCCTCTGAAGGGATCCCAACAGCCGCAGAGGATATGGTCAACTCCCAGCCCACAGTATCTGTAGGTGCTACAGCAGAGGGGTCTGAAGTAAAAGATGAGTGGTCTGAGGTACATAAATGGCCACAGCAGAGTCACCCCACATGCAGATGAGGTAAATTGTTAGCCTGCTGTGGTGACAAAGGCTGTTTGCTTAACTTTTTCTTTTTGTGAATGGAAGAAGGACCAACCTTGAGACCAACAGTTTGTTCCATGGTCAAGCTGAAAAAGGTGCCTCTTTTCTAGGAACATAAGCAGCAAAAGGTGGTAAAAATTTAAAGTCTTTATAGCTTATTTTTTTTTCACACAAAAAAACACAGTAAAAAGCACTTTAAAACACCTGCCAGTCACAAAAGGTAAAACAGACACAATCTATCCACATAAAAATATTTTTTAAATACTTAAAGCAACTTTTAAAATTACAAGTAAAAAGAACACTCTTTTAAAGTACAACACAGTCTGGTGACAGCCCATTAAAACACAAACTCAGTTTTAAAATAACCTTCCTGATGAGAAAAGTATTAATAATTAAGAAAGGTAACTGAACGGAAGGTCTTCCCCAGAAGGGAACTTATTTGCCCAGCAAAGGAACAGTACAGGCTGACAGTTGATCCTCAAAAGCCTCAGAGGGGATTACTCTTTGGTGGCAGTAAACTTCAGAAGGGCTTGGCATTCAAACTTGTCCTTTAGTCAATTCAGATCAAGTTGCCTGACGGTTTACGTATGTGGAAGGTGCCCTGAAGCTTTGAAAGCTGGCTGGCTGATATAAGCCATATAGCTAAGGCTGCTTTAGCAAGGATCAGTATGATGAATGTCACCTACTCTTTGCAGCAAATATTCTCCTCTATTCCACTGTCTTGGGGAAAAATACTGTCAGATGGATCATTTGGTACAAGTTAGATTCTGATGCTATTTTAGGGACAAAAGATGTAGTAGTCCTCAGAAATAGACTATTTTCCTGGAAAACCATACAAGGAGCAGCATAGACAAAGCATGGAGTTTCTGATGAAAAGTAACAGTGATTAGGAATGGGGTCTTCCAAGATAGGAATTTTAGGTCTGTTGAAGAGGTTGGTTCAAAGGATGATCATGTCAAAGCTTCTGAGATGAAATTCAAATCTCAAGTGGTTTGGATCTTTAAAGGGAGTGCATTACAAAAATAAGTACCTGTTTGCTCTGTTTTTTTTTTTTTGCACTTTTTAACTGCATTTTCACTGCATTTCTGTATATTTCTGCACTTTAACTGCTTTTGCTGCTTTATTGCACTTTGTTCTAGCTATAGCATAGTCTAGATTCTGGTTTGCTGGATCTAGGTCTTTTTGTTTTATCTGAGCACTAAAATCCAGCTATATTTTGTTGGAGAGGGCCCAGTTGCACCCTTGTGGCAGGAGAATGCAGTCAAGGACTTACCTGATTCAAGGTTGCTGGGCCAGTGCTCAGTGTTGAGCTTTCCAATTGATTAAGTGATTTAAAAAAGGTTTCTCTTGGCTGCTATATTAGCCCCGTGTTTGTGTGGCACACATCAATGTGCACTAACATGCAATTGCGGATACCCTTGGCAGTTATAAACGCAAAAATTTTAGCTAATTAATTTTCTCTTAGTCAACTGTTTGTGCTCTCTCGGTGGTATCTCGTGGTTGTTACTCGTTGCCAAGAGAAACTTTCAGAGAAGCCTCTGTGGTACCTCAAAAGTCCCACCCATTAAGCCAGTCGAAGTTTGGACATTTTTTACCTGTCCACCAACCTCACCTGGTCATATCTGTCCTCTCCCTCTTACTGATCACACTATTGTACTCTGCATTATGGATGCAGAGTATGGATGGATTCCCCCACCATTTCTCCAGCCAGCCTGGTCAACTTGGGCATCCTGAGACAATGAAGAAATTGTCTCATGTACAAGGACAACCAGCTTCTCCTAATTCACACAAATTCAATACGCGAGAGATGCATCTATATAAAGAACCTAGAATCCAGGTTCTCTCACTCGCCAATCAGTACAACAAGCACAAAACAGGGTATCAGCCTACACAATTCATCTCTTCCATCACCCACACCACAACACCTAAACCTACATATGCAGAGATCCTCATTAGTAACCTACCAAAAGATCAGAGACCTTCCAAACACAAACATGCTTCACATAATACATCCTCAGTAGACCACAGTACACATAACAACCCAAGCACTTATAGCTCACAGAACAAGCCCATAAGGCATAACACTAAATCTAACATCCTAGTCATAGGTGACTCCATTGTGAGGCACACAGATGTCCCATTCATCAGGTTGGATAAGGAAAAGGTCACGGTTAACTGCCTGTCAGGTGTTAGGATCTGCCACATCATGCACGCACTCAGGTCTCTCAACAACAAGTACTGTTATGACTCCGTCACAATCCACGTTAATGTGAATGACTTCGTATGGACCTCACTAGACTATATGAAGTGAAACATAACTGAGCTCTCTGATTATGTGCCCCAGGCAGGTATCTCTCTAGTCTTAAGCAGCATTCTACCTTCAACTAAGATGATGCCACAATACAGATAGAAAATGACTAACTTCAAAAATTGGATTAGTTTCTGGCATCGTTCTAAGGGGATTCAGAAACCTTTCAGTCTGGGATGACATGATCAATAGACCTCGATGTTTTGCCAGAGATGGTCTTCACCTGTCACACCTAGGATTTCGGCATTGACTTAGCCGTACTGAACAGAATCAAAGTAAGATCTTCAAAAAAGAACAAACCAGTCTCTTGACTCCCCCATGGTGCCTATTTTTAGACAAGATCACAAGAACAAAACTCCCAACGTAAAATGATCCTCAAAAAACAACCTTAAGGTTATGCTGCTGAATGCTAGGAGTCTAAATCTGAAACTGCATTCTCTGGAAGCAGTCTTCACCTTAGAGGATCCTGACATCTGTACAGTCTCAGAGACCTGGTTTAAAGCATTTGAAAGCACCCTGACCATACCGGGTTACAATGCCTTCCACACGTTTAGACTACTAAATGAGAATGGGAGAACTTAAGACAAATACACCTCCAGACTGGTTAAACAAAGCGATTCACTTGAACTACTCCAGGCAGAACTGACCATAGGCAAAACTCCTCTCCAAGTCACTGCCTGCTGCACAACACTCTCCATGGACCAGGATACCCACACTGCCTTCCTAGATCTACTTGAGTCACTCAAGATTCAACCAAACTCCCTTGTTATGGGAGACTTTAATTAGCCAGCCATAGAGTGGACAAACTATACCTGTACTAAAGCACTTGCCCAAAGGTTCTTGAACTTCATTAACTCCAATACACTGGAACAGTTGGTTGACACCCCCACAAGGGGCTTAAACATTCTGGATCTAGAGCTCACTAATATGGGAGACTGCTGCACCACCCCAAGTGTGTGGTCATCTCTGGTGAGGTCTGATCATAAGTCAGTCTCATTAGAATTGCATCTGACCCACCCTCAGCAGAAACTAGACTAAAAAACTTCTCCAAAGCCAATTACAACCTATTAAGAAACAGCATTAATAGCTTCACGGCTCCTTCCCCTACTAATAGCAAGGTCACCTACACTGGGATATATACTCATGCTCTGTATAAACATCTACACAAATGCATTGACTCAGCCGTACTGAATACAATCAAAGTAACATCTTCAAAAAAGAACAAACCAGCCTGGTGAACATCCACCATATACAGGTTATACAACAGGAAAAATAAACTGCTGTCTAAGAGCAAGAAGCTGCTCCATCCTCTGCTTCAATAAGCAAATAAGACACCTTGTAAAGCAATCTAAAGCTAATTATGAATCTAAATTAGTCTCCCTAGCAAAGGGTAACCATAAGGCCTTTTTAGCTACATCTGTAACCTTAAAGGAAAAACCCAGATTTGTGCAGAACTTGTTAATGGCACCACATATACCGAACCTGTGGAAATAGCCAACCTGCTAGTGGAAAGGTTCAGTGAGAACTATTCTCCCTTGTCCCCACCATAAATACCTAAAAGCATCCCTACCACCTGTGCTCCACCTGTTATCTCTAAGGAGCAGGTCTTAAATGCCCTCTCCAAAGGCAAGAACAGGGACCTGATAACATCCCTGGATGTGTTCTAAATTAATTAAAATTGGAATTAGCTGCACAGCTGGGCACACTTTTCAACCACAGCCTAAACACTGGTTATGTCTATGCAGAATGGAAAACAGCTACCATCATCCCTTTACATAAAGGGGTGCATCCACTAACCCTGGGAACTATAGCCCCATAAGTCTGACCAGCCTTATCTGCAAGGCCATACAGAGAAGCATAATTGATCTTATCAACAAAGATATAGGAGACCTCCAAACGCTTGACCCGACCCTGTTTGGCTTCGTTAAAGAGAGATTGTGCCTAATAAACTTGGTAGAATTCGAGATGTCACCAAAGCCCTGGATGAAGGTAAATCTGTGCATATTTTCTACTTACACTTAGCTAAGGCCTTTGAAACTACTCCCCACTCTGGCATCATTGATAAATTCACTCAGCTGAGGATTAATCTGTATATTGTCAGTTGGGTTGTAAACTGGCTCACCAACAGAACACATACAGTCAAAATAGGGGACTCAATCTCCACCAGCAGATGTGTTCCACAGGGTTCAGTGCTGTGGCCCCTATTACTTAAAATGTACTTCTCGGATATACAGGCAAAAACAAAAGGTCTATGGCTGACAAAGTTTGCAGATGATTGCAAACTAGGAGTGGTCATAAAGTCCCCAAGTGATGTCAACATTCTACAAGAATGTCTTACACAGACCAGTGATTGGTGCTACAGTCATGGGCTCATACTAAATGCAAAATAATGCATCATCATCCCCTTCAGCAAGGACAATGTCCCTGCAAATTACCACATTAATAACAACACCTTAAGCACTCAATCTGGGGTGAGGGATTTGGGCACACAGGTTGATAGCAACCTCTCCTTTGACCATCATGGCTCTACAGTGGTAAGAAAGGCTTTCTACACTGCCCATCTCATAAGTTAGGGCATTGCTTCCAGCAAAAAACAGGTCATAACCCCTGTGTACTCCTCCCTCATCAGGCATATAACAGAGTGCAATGCTGTCTTTGGTATGTACCTTACCAGCCACCTCCAGCAATTGGACAGACTTCAAAGGTTTCTTACAAAGAAAATTCAAGGCCCTCAGCACATGTCATATGTTGACAGACAGAACTCACCGTTTCTTTACTCTGTGTCATACAGACTACTCAAAGGAGATCTGTGCCTTGCATTTAAAGCAATCTCAGATCCTGCTTTAATGGAAATGCTGCATATCCATAAGTCAAATGGTACTCGATGCACTCGCTGTAGAGACCTTAACCTAGTATGTCACATCAACAAGACTTGCAGGCAGACAGATTTGTTTCCAAAAGGTTACCTCTCCTCTGGAACAAACATACAGTTCAGGTGAAACAGAGCCCTTCATTGACCCTATGTAAGGGTAATTTGGATGACTGGATGGGAAACTGTAAATTCACCCCAATGGTTTCATCAGTGTCCCTACCGGATAGGGGCAGTAGGTGTTGATTTAGCTCTGCTTGAAACACTAAAATTCTAGGGAAAAGGGTTGGAACTTGGTTAGGCTTGTAAGGGTCCCTAGAGCCATTAGCCTAGTAACCTCCTATGACCTATGATAACCATTTGAAAAAAGCCTTGCATAAGTTGTATAATGCTAAAGAGTAGTTTTGAAAACTTTAATGGTAGTTATATACAGAGGCTAGTTTGTATTCCAGCTGCAGAAAAACTGGATCCATGTTCATATAGAGACTTGGCAGGATCTGTAGCACCTCTAAAATGGGGACGAGAAGGGGGTCCTACTTTCGAGTGGAAGCTCAAAGACAGAATCTTTTCTACTTACATTTATAGACTTTTTGATCAGACTGTTTCTGAGAGGCTGATAAGATATGAACAACCACCTTAATACAAGGAAAGATCCTTAGCCATTACTGGAAAATTTTGAGACTGGGAAGGTCTGAATGAAACTGTCTGGAGAGGTCAGAAATAACATTCATCTGCAGGTCTAAGAGCCAGGGAGACTTCTTCAGGTGAGGCTTGGGCATGGGAAACTAGACTTGTCTGTCCCACAGGGGAGCAATGACAATCATAGTTGATTTGCATAATGCTGCTTTCAGAAGGAATATGGAAATGAAGGGAATTGGTGGGAAGACATAAAAGAGACCGGGGAGCCACTGAGACTACAACTTCCCATGGAAACTACACCTCTGGGGACAGTATGTCAAAGTAGTTACAAAATTTGGTATTTGTGGGTGTTGCAAAGAGGTCACAGCAAGGTCTACCTCAGAGACTGAATATCTGCTGATTCAGAGAAGGATTGACGGACCAGTTGTGAGGCATCAGCATAAGCCTGTTGAGCTTGTCTGATAGGTAGCTGACTCTTTCCAGAATGTGCATTCCCACTAGAAAGTGATGTAAATCCAGTGCCCACTGCCATACCCTCAAAGCCTCTCTACAAAGGGGATAGGATTCAGTTCCTCCCTGCTTACTGATATATGTGAAAATCATACACGAGTGAGAACCACCACGAAAAAACTACTGAATAAAAATCCAACTCATTTATTAAATAAAGCAACAAAAAAGAGAACACATGAGTGCTTTCACGTACCAACTAGTACGCTTCTTCAGATCTTAACATCTACATTTTAGTGACCATTTTTATATAAGAAACTCAAGAATAAATATATATACATACATATATATATATATATATATATAAAAAGGCATAATATAAAAATGTAAAAAACATGTATGTAAAATAAATGAATATATATAAATGAATGAACACAAGTACTTTACGACCACCAGATGCTCATCACTTCTATCACATATTCTTTCAAGACATGTGAATCATATGAAGAAACATGCAAAATAAATATAAAATGTATGAAGTATGAAAATAATATGAAAATATAAAGAATAAAGTATATGTCAAAATATATGAAAATACAAGCATATATATGTATAAGTAAATGTGTGTAATCAAATTAATATAACCAATGAATAATAAATAAATATATCACATGTAACAAATACAAGATATATTTATATTTAATAAAACACCTATAATATACTTTTAAATAAATAAATAAATATATTTATATCAAAATATAACTATTTTCATTTATTACTACGTGCTTCAAGTATGGGCTTTATGTTTATAGATTGATTAAGACCAGATGGTAAATATATTTATATCAAAATATAACTATCTTCATTTATTACTACGTGCTTCAAGTATGGGCTTTATGTTTATAGATTGATTAAGACCAGATGGTAAATGTGCTCGCAATTTAAAGATCCATCGTAATTCAAAGGTCTCTAAATAATTCATGTTACTACCCCCTCTTCTTCTAGGGGTTGTTAATTGTAATACTCTAAATCTGAAGTCATGTCCCTCATTCAACATAACGTGTCTAGCTAAAGCATTCTGCTGGTTGGACTTTTTAATTTCATATGAATGATTATACATCCTATCCTTAAGTCTTCTCTTTGTCAAGCCAACATAGAACGCTTTACATTGTGTGCATGTGGCTAAATATATGAGATTAGTACTATAACAAGAGGCAAAAAATCTGGGTTCAAAAACATAATCTATATCTGGATGTATGAACACCTGTGAATCAGTGATCAAACTACACATATTACACTTCCTGCAAGGATATGTACCCATTCTCACATTAAGTTCTAGACACTGTTTATCTAAGTGCTGTTCGTGTTCAATACAAAGTAACCGCTTCAAATTTTTACTATTTCTATAGGTAAACTGAGGTGTTATACCTACAATATCCACAATAGATGGATGTATTGTTAATATATGCCAATTTTTTTCTTATAATCCTTGTTATTTCTTTATTATCATTAGTAAATCTAGTAATAAAAGTTACTTTCTTATCCTTCATCTCTTTAGTAGCTGGTAGATAGCTCTTTGACCCGATATGCCCTTTACTATCTATATGATTACTTTTATTAACTACCAGGTTCCTAATTTCTTTTACCATACCTCTATCATAGCCTCTCTCAATAAAGAGGCGTTCCATCACATCAGCCTGCTCTTCTAGTTCATTACTCACTTTACATAGCCTGGTTAGTCTGGTGAATTGACTCTTGACTATGTTAGGAAAAATATGGCGGGGATGCATACTGCTGAATTGAAGCAAAGTATTTTTCCAACATGGTTTTCTGATCTTGATCTACACCAGAAAACTTTCTCTTCCTGCGACCTCTGCTGCTGAAACGGTTTCTTGACACTGGCCTCTTTCTCATGGGAAGAGGCAAAAAACGTTGTATACTGCCAGTAGGAAATTTGGGTCTAGCTCCCAACATATTTCCTGTTTGTCCCTCTCTATAAGCCTGTTGGTTCGGTGGAGGGGTATCCACATGAGATGAATTACCTAATAGCCGATTACTGTCCGGTGGTGTGGTGAAAGTTTCACTAACACTGCTGTCATGCTCTACAGGAGCATTGTGTAAAGGAACGATACCATCAGACATAGAAGGTTCACCATTATTATGGTTAGACACCGCTGATACTACATTTCTATTTGCTTGTTGAACAGTGTTAGATTTGGGCCAAACAAACACTTGTCCGAGAGTAAAATCTTTGAAATCACGCTGAAGTTTACGATATTTTATGAGTTGCAACTTATCGCTATATGCACTGACTTGTAGATATATACGGTCTAGCCTCTTTATATAATTCTCACCTTTGAAGCAGTTGCGCAGATCTCTGTTCAGAGCCTCTACCTTGGATGTCAGGTCCGCTTCCAGGGGAGAAAAATAATCAATCAACAGCCTCATGTAGTTATTGCTCAGCTCTATATTCAGTTCCTGCCATCTCTTGAGGAGCTCAGGATGGCTGTCACCATATGAGGGCATGCAAAAACCCCTCATACCACGGGGAATAACGTGAAAATGCAAGGATGCCTCCATGTGTCTTCTCTGCCATATATATCTTTGTAATTTGTATAAATCATTCTCTAATTCTCTACTCAGTGCTTGAAACTCAGTAGAACTGTCCATATTACCTCCTGAGGGAACTACTGTAGGTAATTGTAGATCCAACGAAAGTAAAGGATTGGTATGTTGATTCATAATGTTGTTCCATCTCAAATTTATATCTCTTCCTTCAGGATTGTAATCCAGTTCAACAGGTGTAACATCCATCGTGTGATAATAACAGCACCAACACAAGGCAAAAGACGAACTCAACAAAATTAGATGCTGCTATAAATCCAAGGGTTCACTCGTCAAAGAAGAAACTAAACAAATGTGAAAATCATACACGAGTGAGAACCACCACGAAAAAACTACTGAATAAAAATCCAACTCTTTTATTAAATAAAGCAACAAAAAAGAGAACAGATGAGCACTTTCACGTACCAACTAGTACGCTTCTTCAGATCTTAACATCTACATTTTAGTGACCATTTTTATATAAGAAACTCACATTCAAAAGTAACAATAAACAAATCAATTAATTAAACAATTATATAATTAAATAGTTGATCAAAATGCAGTGCATCAAGCATATACTAGCTGCCTAATGTCTCTGTAACCCTGATGATGGAAAATCACGTCAAACAAACCACCCTTAAAATGCTGTCACTCTGCAAGCTGTGCATTCCATAGAACAAGAAGATAAAACAATAAAAAAAAAAAAAATATATATATATATATATATATATATATATCAAAAGGCATAATATAAAAATGTAAAAAACATATATGTAAAATAAATGAATAAATGAATATATATAAATGAATGAACACAAGTACTTTATGACCACCAGATGCTCATCACTTCTATCACATATTCTTTCAAGACATGTGAATCATATGAAGAAACATGCAAAATAAATATAAAATATATGAAGTATGAAAATAATATGAAAATATAAAGAATAAAGTATATGTCAAAATATATGAAAATACAAGCATATATATGTATAAGCAAATATGTGTAATCAAATTAATATAACCAATGAATAATAAATAAATAAATATATCACATGTAACAAATACAAGATATATTTATATTTAATAAAATGCCTATAATATACTTTTAAATAAATAAATATATTTATATCAAAATATAACTATCTTCATTTATTACTACGTGCTTCAAGTATGGGCTTTATGTTTATAAATTGATTAAGACCAGATGGTAAATGTGCTCGCAATTTAAAGATCCATCGTAATTCAAAGGTCTCTAAATAATTAATGTTACTACCCCCTCTTCTTCTAGGGGTTGTTAATTGTAATACTCTAAATCTGAAGTCATGTCCCTCATTCAACATAACGTGTCTAGCTAAAGCATTCTGCTGGTTGGACTTTTTAATTTCATATGAATGATTATACATCCTATCCTTAAGTCTTCTCTTTGTCAAGCCAACATAGGACGCTTTACACAGTGTGCATGTGGCTAAATATATGAGATTAGTACTATTACAAGAGGCAAAAAATCTGGGTTCAAAAACATAATCTATATCTGGATGTATGAACACCTGTGAATCAGTGATCAAACTACACATATTACACTTCCTTCTTCAGGTGAGGCTTGGGCATGGGAAACTAGACTTGTCTGTCCCACAGGGGAGCAATGACAATCACAGTTGATTTGCATAATGCTGCTTTCAGAAGGAATATGGAAATGAAGGGAATTGGTGGGAAGACATAAAAGAGACCGGGGAGCCACTGAGACTACAACTTCCCATGGAAACTACACCTCTGGGGACAGTATGTCAAAGTAGTTACAAAATTTGGTGTTTGTGGGTGTTGTAAAGAGGTCACAGCAAGGTCTACCTCAGAGACTGAATATCTGTTGATTCAGTGAAGGATTGACGGACCAGTTGTGAGGCATCAGCATAAGCCTGTTGAGCTTGTCTGATAGGTAGCTGACTCTTTCCAGAATGTGCATTCCCACTAGAAAGTGATGTAAATCCAGTGCCCATTGCCATACCCTCAAAGCCTCTCTACAAAGGGGATAGGATTCAGTTCCTCCCTGCTTACTGATATACCAAGCTACTGCCAGGTTCCTTTTTTAAACAGAAATCCCTCCCTGGAGAAGGAAGTTCTGGAATTCCTGCAATGCAAGTTGGACTGCTTTCATCTCCGGGATGATGGTATGAAGGCTGGTCTATTTGGCGTCGATACTCCCTGGACCTTCCTCCCCTCAAATGTCTCCCACCCCAGAAAGGAGGTGTCCATGGTAACCACTGCAGCCTGTGGCAGTAACACAAAGGGTATGCCTAGGAGAAGATATGGGGAGTGCAACAACCAGTTCAAATGGTTTCTACAGGATGGTGTCAAATGAATTAGAAGTGATAGAGGGTCCAACAGTGAAGCCATGGTACCAAAACTATTCATTGTAGAATTCTCATGTGAAAATGGGCATGGTAAACCATTACCAAAGAAGCTGCCATCAACCCTAGAGCTTTTAGAATTAGATGTGCTGGAGGGGATTAATGCTGTAGTAGTAGTAGTAGTAGTAATAGAACAACACAGACTCCCTTATGGGCAGCACCCTTTCTGAGGGAAGACTTATGATACAGTTCCTTGTATCAAGACAACACCAAATTAATTTGATGTGCTGTATGGGGTGGTGGCATGATTTTTTCCAGATGAATGGAAATACCTTTGCATAGCAGAGCTGCAAAATGTCATCTCTGTCTGAGTTTAAGTACTCTAAGCCTGTTGTAATGAGGAGACAGACATCTAGATGCAGAAAAACATATATTCCTCTGACATGCAGATGGGCTGTAACCTCTGCCATGCACTTGGTGAACACCTGGGGGGAGGCTGTGGTGAGTCAGAGGGACAAGCCTGTCTCAAGCTAAAAGGCTAGATACTTCCTGGATTATTTTCCATCTTTATGTAGAGATAAGCATCTTTATGATCTACTGAAAACATCCAGTCATTTGCCCTTAAAACAAGTCAGAATGGTTTGCATGATGATGATGAAAGAGGTCTTTTCGACATGTTGGTTTAGGCTGCTGAGCAATGGTTTAAGGTCCTTGTTTTTCTTTGGTACTAAAACAAATCTGAAATCATTTCTTCACCCTCTTTGGTCTGGTGAGATGTTCTAGATTGCTCTTTTTTGAAGGATTGGAGAAATCTTTGTGGTTGCTTTGTATAGCATGTGCATGGGAAAAGTGCATAATGTTCAACATTGTCCTTAAAGTTGTCTCTAGCTGCTTCTGTGAGTCTTGTGGTGGTAGCTTTCTCAATGAGTACATAGCCTGATGGGCTAGGTCCCTTTAGAAGTGATTCATATTGAATCAGGTAGGTTAACTCTATCAGAGGAATGGTGTCAGAGGTGTATGCTTGCTTGCTTATTCTATCATCTTAAATTCTCTGTTATGAAGATGGAAAGCAGAAGTCTCATCTTTGAGCTCCTTCTTGTTTGCTGCCAGAATAATCAGAATGCCTACCAGAGGTCCTTTTGCCAGAACTGCCTATCCATAGGTGGAAACAATATCTTAGCCAGAGTGCAGAGTACAGCTTCTCTAGTGTCAGGCTCCTGCCATGCCATCCTAGTGACAATGTCCATAAGACTGTCTGCTAGATGGACTACTCAAAAGGTACAGGGAGCAGAACCATATGCCTCAAAAATCACTTCTGCATCCTGACAGAGCAGTTCAGTGGGCCAAAATCTCCTCCGTCTCATTAATTCAAGGATGTCACCAAATGAGGCATCTTAAGGAGAAGATAAGTGAGGAACCCTTTTGATCCTTCAAGTCCATGTCTGACACAGGAAACTCCACTAGGGAATCCACATGCCTCCTTTTATATGTTCTCTTCTTGGGGACCTCTGACTGGGACTTACTGGAATCCTTGTAAGCGTGTCAAAACAGAAGCAGATTCTTTGAAGACATCAGGTCAGCTCTGTCACTGCGAACCATAATAAGCAGGCTTAGAGACAGATAGATGGGTATCTTGGTATGGAGCTGATGCTAAGGGAAATCTGTGGTACTTCTTTAAGGAAACACTATTATTATCACTATGACTTTGAATGCTGATCCAGGATCTATAGGTTCATAAGTTCATAGTTAGGGACTAGGCTATCTGCCCGAAGACATTTATAAGCCTAGACAGAATGTGTTGGCTTTCGCCGCCCCCTTAGTTTAGTTCCCTGTGTCTCTGTCCAGCAGAGCCACTGAAGTGATCCCCGGCGTAAACTTTTTGTTTCCCATCCACTCGTCAAGGTTTCTCTTGAAAAGTGTTAGCGAGGAGCTCTGCCAGATGATTGGAATCTTGTTCCAAAACATGGGAAGTCTCTGGGACAGGAATTTATCCCTCCAACACGTCCTATTTATTGCTGTGGTGAGTTTTAGATCCCTAGAGTGTGTGGCTTGAGGGGATATGGTTTTCTTTAGGTGGAGCATGTCCATCAGCTCTGGGTTGGACATGGCCTTGTATGTCAGGCAGAGATCACCTCTGAGTAAGCGGTATGCAACAAAGTACAGCTGGAGTTTCTTCAGTCGAGCTGCATAGGGCATCTGTTTGAGGCCAGTGATCCTCTTGGTGAGGTACTTCTGTGGTCTTTCCAGTTGTTGCAGGTGTCTTGTAAGGTACATCCCAAATGGGGCGTTGTATTCTATGATGGGTCGGATGAGTGATGAGTAGAGGGGCACAATGACCTCTTTTGATCTGGATGCGAACCCTTTTGTGATTAGGTGGGCCACATAGAAGAATTTTCTAACCACTTTGGCAATGTGATTATCAAAGGAGAGATTACTATCTACTTGGGTCCCCAGATCACTTTATTACATCTTCTGTATTTAGGGGACTACCCACCTATGTGGTAGTTTGTGGGTATTTTGTTTTTTCCAAAGGGGATGACTATGCACTTTTTGGCATTTAGCTTGAGGTCATGATTTTGACACCAGGTATCCGTCTCAGTGAGACCCTTTTGGAGGATGTCTGTGTCAGCCGGAGAGTCAATTATAGCCCCTAGTTTGCAGTCATCTGCGAACTTGGTCAGCCATAGTCCTCCTGTGCTTGCCTGTACCTCTGAGAAGTATATGCCGAACAGGAGGGGCCCTAGGAATAGGGGCCCTATCAAGCATCTGGGAGGCCAAATCCAGAGCAGAGCCCTCCTGCTGAAGCCAAGGTGGTTTGCTCAAAAAGGTTGAACTTCCTACACCAAGGAACTGGACAGATCCAAGCTGAGATCGGTGTTGTCAGCTCAAAGGCCAATGACTGTGACACCAAGAATGGCTCCATATGTGTCAGAGCTGAAAACACTGCTAAAGCACATTAAGACGACAGCTTCAAGACAAAGTCAGTGACAAAGAACCCTTGGTCAACTGCATCACAGGCAAAGAGACTGGAGCTTCCATGTATATAAGTGGCACCACTATGGGCCACATTTCTGGCAGTACACACAGAATATAGGAAAATATGACTGGTGAGCTATGTAAGACTGGCAATCTATATCAGTGCACTCCGCATAGTCGGGGCATCAAATGCATGTGTGTGGTAAGACATGGAATTTGGCATGAGGTGAGGTCAAGCTGTGTAAAGGAATATGATCCTTACCCTGATGGTGTGGGTACGTCTCATGTGTCAGGTGGATGGGACCGCACCTGTGCCTGTGTTGACAGTACAGGTGTGCACTTCTGCAAGTAGTGGGTGTTACTAGTAAAAAAACAACATGCTATTAATTATAGAAATCTCTTACTATGATATCTACATGTGGTTAGACTAAATGTAGTTAGCTCTGCATCTGGAGAAATGGTCTGCATGGCTTAAAGAGAGGATCAGATTCTCCTCACTCTGTTCAGGAGCTGAAAAGCATTAAAGAAAATGAAAACGTGCATGAAGAATATGTCTTACAATTGCCCTGGTAGTTATGAATTACATTATACTAAAAATGCACCTGTCTTTGGTACTTATTCTAGAACTCAGATGCACTCTCTCTGACCTTTTCTTCTTGTGGCACAGGATGTCAAAGTGGTGCCTATTGAAGTCATTATAATTGCACCTGTACGGTTCACCTGAGTAAGTAATGCCAGATGCAGCAGTCACTGACCTGGCAAAGCAGTGTCAGAAATCCACTTTTCACTGGTGGCCCTTATAAGAGTTCCCTAGCAAACATTGCAGCTGGTCTCTGTACAGCATGTACAGAAATATGTTAGATTCCTAAGAACACCATCTGGGTGCACTGCCACATTTAGTGACTTTGAAAGACACGGTCACTTCACAGATCACAATGCAGAAGGATATGGTAGTTCATTTGCATCAACTGACATTGCTGCTGCTGCTTGACATGCAAAAGTAAAAGAGTAAATGAAATGCTAATGATTAAAGAAGTGGTTGTGGTTGAGTGTATAGATAAGGAGACAGGAGAAGGAAAAGTAACAGTACTTAATGTAAGAGAGGTATCTGATAGTACTGATCATGGGGAAAAGTAACAGTACTTAATGGAAGAGAGGTATCTGATAGTACTGATCATGGGGAAAAGTAACAGTACTTAATGGAAGAGAGGTATCTGATAGTACTGATCATGGGGAAAAGTAACAGTACTTAATGTAAGAGAGGTATCTGATAGTACTGATCATGGGGAAAAGTAACAGTACTTAATGGAAGAGAGGTATCTGATAGTACTGATCATGGGGAAAAGTAACAGTACTTAATGTAAGAGAGGTATCTGATAGTACTGATCATGGGGAAAACATTAAACGTTTAAAAAAAATATGAAGTAGGAGAAAAAAATAAGATGGACAGTGAGGACAATGTATGAAATTTCTTGTATGTCTGTGACAGTGAATGGATAAAGGAAGATAAGACAGGGAAGAGGTATAAAACAATATTTTCCATTGAGCATGTGGCTGGTTGTGATGGTAATAAATGCAGTTATACAAACATGCAGATCAAGTTAGAGCATTTTAGATGGGAAGTTAAAGAAGGGATAAGGTTAGCATTGATGTTAATCTATGTAGATGATTTGGCCTTGGTATCCAAGAACAAACATTGGATGAAATAAATGTTAAGTTATTTAAAGTCAAATAAGTAAAAAAAAAAAAAAAAAAAAGGGGGTTTGGAGATGTGGTAAGAATAGCAGGAATTTATTTTACCGGAGCTGAAACTGATGTTCTAGGGCTTAAGTTTGGAAGGGAGCAAACAGTAACAGAATAATAGAAGTTCTTACTATATATCTATACAGAATGTTGCTAGATTGGTGGAGGGTATTTCAATTGTCCGTAAGAAAAAGGGCAAATATGTTAAACATATATTTTTAAAAAAGCTAGCATATTTGGGTGGTGTGTACATGTTTTCAAGCTGAATTATTGGGTATCTTTTTTGTTTTATTGTGAGGAGCAAGGTTAAATCCAGGCAAAAGTGGGATAGTTCATAATGTAAAAGAATACTAGGCCATTTTTTTATTTGAAAAAATGTAAAGGCATGTGGATGGGTGGGGAGAAAGAAAAGGAAAAGAGAAACAAAAGGTTTGGAAGAGAAGGAACATGAAAGTAAAATAAAGGTGAATACAAGAATGCAACAACGAACAGACAAAAGATATGAATCTTTTTTGAAGCAAGTGATTTTCTGTGGCATTTATTATTGGACAAACTGCCACTGAAATTAACATGAATATAAAATGTAAGAATGTGCAATAACTTTAATACTGAAGACATTGCAACACTGTTTTGTGGATTATAAGAAAAATGAAGGTTGCTGGACATTAATCAATGATGTTTATGACTGGAAAGTATTTAAAAAACATTGATATGGACATGGCGTTGTATGGGAAATAGAAGGCTGGGAGTTTAAAAAATTGAAAAATGGCATGCAATTTTAATCACTGCTGGTTGGTGCTTATGGAAAAGAAAATGTGGAACTGTAGTATAAGAAAAGAAAAGATGATAAATGATTATGGTGGAAAGGGATGGGGTACAAACTGGGTTTTACACGCATTTAGGAAACTAAATATAGAAAGTGCTCTACTGTGATGTATAAAGTGTGATATATAATGTAAACACAATGATTATGTAAATAATGAAAGAAAAATGGAAAAAAATTATTTCTATAGTAAAGCAACCCCCTAATCTTTTCGATATGTTCCATGGGATCTTTTATATCCACATAAGCTACCACCAACTCAAGCAGATTGGACAGTTATTTAACATCTCATCTGAAAGATAATACACTCAGGAGTACAGCACCCTGCTTTTGCTGCAATGCAGCATCATAAATTGATCTACCTGGTGAGAGAATACAACCCGTAGCCTTTTGCTCCAAGGGCAAGTGTGATACCTATTGCACAACTGATACTGTTCAAATTCAGAAAGATAAAACTCAAAGAGATGGCATGCCTTCTTGAAAAATTCTATCCAATTCAACAATAGAAGCCGTATGAACTGCTTTCCTTATTCTTCACACTGCGCTGTGAATTTATTGTTCAACTACCAGCACGCCACTGTAACATCTTTATGGGCAATGCCTACATGCAACACCAGTGAAAAAATCCTCTACCGCCAACTTAACAAATTACTCCAAATACACAAAGTCATCTCTCTCCCCAACATGACATTTGAGCAGGGAGAAGTACAATGACTGCTCTCTACACCTTCCCAGATAAAATCCTCAGTAGTATGAATAAAGGCCAAGCCAGCACAGTGGCATAGGGTGATAAAGCCCTAAATACAACCCAGGGGACTTGAGTACGATTAGCTGCTCTGGCATTTGACGTGCTAGCAGAGGAGAGAGGACATGTGCATAGGGCACACAACATGAGTAGATTACCCTGGAAGAGGCTGAGAGAAAGAACTGCTAAGTGAGTAGGGTGGCTCCTTACTGAAGTGAAGAACAGTTTGGTGTAGTCTACCTATCATATGACTCAGCAACTGGGTGTTACCGGATCATACGTGGACCAAGGCTCTGGAATTCCTTAACTACCTAGACAAGACCAGTATTTATTGGGATTATTCCAAGGGAGGCTAGGAGAGGTAGGCAGACCTGGCAACTGAAGTGAGGCACTGGAGTCTGCTGATGGTCAGCTGCAGGAGATTAACAGAGGAAAAAATGGAACAAGGACAACTAACAGACACCATATTCAATGACCTATCAAAAGCCTTTAATACCATAGACCACAGTCTTCTATTAAATTATTTTCTCAGAAAGGGCATTATCCCCAGAGCAGTACACTATTTCTTCCTTAGTACTGAATTTAAAATTCACGTAGTTCTCCTATAACCTCCCACCACAGTTTCTTTACCCACAGCAGTGCCAAAGGGATTCATTCCATCTCTCATTGTGTTCTCCCCTTCTGATTTCCCTCACATCCCTCATCCTATTCACAAATAAGCTGTTCTACAGAGCCAACCCTTCTTACTCCACTATCAAGTTGGTAAGAAATGGAACTCTGCAATCTGTCAGACTGGCTCCTCTTGCAAACTGATCTTCAGTGACAAAAAAAAAAACAAAAATCAAAGCCACACTTTTTGGTACACAACCCCCCTCCCCAAAAGGCTGGCCAAAACCATGTCTAACCAAACTGTTTCAGTGGCACCCATTACCCCATTCAAAAAGTAAAACTTTTAAGTATTTAGATATTTGGCTAGACTTTGGCTTCAAAAATGTGTCCAACTCATCCAAGTTCAAACT